>NC_090742.1:99881039-99883539 GCF_036898095.1 Palaemon carinicauda | reverse complement strand
GGGAACTTATTAGTGATAGAAAGAAAAAATAGAAATTCAATTATTGTCATCCATTAATAACTATGCAATCACAAAAATCATCGTAGGATCGTCATTTTATGAGGTTAAATGAATCAATTGAAAAAAAAATGAATGGTTATCATACCATTTACAATATGAAATAGTTACTCTGAAATAGATTTAATGAAAACATTCTGATTTACTTTATTTTTTTTAAAAATAGGGTATCCTATATTTACGGGAAATAAAAAGAAAAAACAATCTATACAAACCAAACTGGACAGTTTTACCATAAAAATATAAATAGCATATCAAAACTATAATTTTCATGAAATAGTAAGTATAGCATTATCCTCAATAATAGTAATATAATTATGAGAAATATACGAACTATCCATGTGATCTTTAAAAAAAAAAAAAAAAAAAAAAAAAAACGATATCTAAATGGTATAATGGAGGAAACCGTTTAAAGGTCACTTATGAATGGGGAAGGCAATGGTCGCTGGCAGTGCCCAGGAAGGACAATGTTCTCGAAACTAACCATTTATATACATGACCAGCGTCTAAGGCTCCTTTCCACCTAACTTAGGACCAAGGAGCGCCAGACAATGGCTCCTGATGACTTATCACCAGATATACCTAAAAGCTTCTGCTAACCCCACATACATAGCTCACAAGGATGGTAAGGTTGCAGACACTACAGGAAACTTCGAGCTAAAGAGTAACTCGAACCCAAGTCCAGCAGATTGTTAGGCAGGGAGGTTTCCAGTAGGCTACCTCAGCCCTACTTCAGTTATCACATCTTTGTTTCTTCCTTAAAAGGAAAATCCATTAAGCATGGTCTTAAAAATATAGATTAGGGTCTTCATTCTTTTCTTTCCATTTCAACTTTCGGTGTCTGTTTTAATGAACCATCAAGTTTTCTCTTGCAAATCAGCTACACTGATGGAGAGTCTCGTCTTTAGAAGCTTTTTGTCGAAGTTTCTCACAAGTGAGAGAAATTACGTAGAAAGTTTATTTTGCACGAGTTCTTTGATCAGTAAGGTTTATACGTCCATTTATTAATCTCTGTTAAATTGATTTCCTAGTATTCTAACGGATCATTAATCATAATTTTCTCTCCAAGAGTGATTCTGAGAATTAAATCAATTGTGACTAATTAGAGGATTTTTTTTGAAATATTTTATAACACAACTCGTACAATGATATGCAAATGATATATGATAAATTATGGTAAAATGTTTGTTTTAAATATTGTTTGATTAAAACCATATCTCTGTCATATGTCCTTCATCTTCATAAAAGCTCCTAATATAACTTTATTGTTATCCATGGAATATGAAATTTTTTTTTTTTTATTGGTGATAGACTGTTCATGACACCAGCCACCCATTGAGGTACGAACGCTAGAGTTTGTCCTTTGACTTGTCAGACCATACAATATTGGATCCCTCTCTCTGGTTATAGCTCATTTTTCCTTTTGTCTACACACACACGCGCAAAATAAATAGTCTGACCTACTCTGCACATTCTTTTCTTCCTCATACAACAGACAATATTGAAATTACCAGACCTTTTTTTCTCAACTACAAGGGGTTAAGTACTGCACTGTGGTTGTTCAGTGGCTACTTGGCTCTTCTTAAGGTTACAAGAGACTTTTTAAGTTATGGTGTCCTACTCTTATAGGAGATAGATAGGCACTTCAAAATCAAATGATTGTACTCTGGTCGTGGGTATGTCCTAGGCCTTTGCACTATGGTATTTCATTTAATTATCTTGCTTGAGGGTACACTGGGGAGCGCTCTTCTATCTTATTCTATTCCTCTTGTTTTTTGTTTTCTTTTTTAAGCTTTTGTAGATTATATATGAAAAATATGCTTTAATGTTGTTACTTTCCTCAAAATAGTTTATTCTAAATGTTCATTGCTTCTCTCCTAGTTTATTCATTTCTTTACTCCCTTTCCTCACTGGCCTTTTTTTCCCTTTTGAAGCCCCTGGGCTTATGGCATTTCACTTTAGCAACTAATGATAATAATATTGATAATAATAATAACAATAATAATAATAATACTAATAATAATGATAATAATAATAATATTCATTCTAACCACTATAAATAACTGCAATGAATATATTTTATGTTAGATAAATGAAGAAAAATGGAATTCATGTTGATTTAATCACCCAACTGAGAATAGTTACCAGTCAATAAAATGGGCATCTAATCCTGTTATCGGTAAAAGAGTGAAAATCATATCAACCTGTCTAGCATTAAAGGAATCAACAACCTAAATCTAATTTAGCGTAGAGCTGCGTTAGTATCAATGATATTGGAAGGGACTTTTGGCTATTGCCGTCAGAGAAGTGTAAGTTCGGTAACAGACACACTTACGATCTTCTATCTTATATTTTTTGATAATGTGAGCTAAAATATAACCAGAAGAAATTTTATTATAAGCTAAAGAAATACAAAAATATCATCAGTATAAAGAGATTCCAT
>NC_090742.1:99861039-99868539 GCF_036898095.1 Palaemon carinicauda | reverse complement strand
GACAGAATGGAAAATCAGAGAGGGTACTTTGCATGTTGGTACACTAAGGGGAAGATTAAGGGAGATAGTGGATGCGATGGAGAGGAGGGAGATAGTGGATGCGATGGAGAGGAGGGAGATAGATGTCTTTTGTGTGCAGGAGGAAAGGAAAACCTATTACAGCAGATCACGAAAGGGAAGAAATGGAAATGGGGTCATAATAGGTAATGACTGGAATGAAAAAGTGGTAGAAGTAAAGAGAATACGTAGCATGGTTTTAAAGATCCCAATGTCAATAAGGGATCAGATAATGAGTTTAATTTCAGCATATGCCCCTCAATTGGTTAGTCAAGAACAAGAAAAATGGTTATTTAAAAAAGGACTTTGGCTGCTTAGAACAATGAAAGAAGAAGAAAAGCTAATCATAGGAGCTGGCATGAATGGAAGAGGGGGATGAGGAGGGACGGATATGAGGAGGTACATATGACCATGTGTTTTGAATTAGAAATGAGGCTGTGTAGTATGTATATGAGATGACTCAAAGATTTGAGTTGACATGTATGAACCCATGCTTTTAGAAGTTGGATAAACATCAGATAACCTAGTAAAGTGGATGAGTGGAAAGTCAAGTATATTATTTATAGGTTAGAGAATCAGCTAAGGCGAGTTGTGAAGAACTGTAAAGTAATTTTCGAGTTAGCTTGTGTTAATCAACATTGACTGGTAGTGGTGGATTTTAAAATGAGAGGTAGAAAACCCAAGAAGAAAAGAGGGTATCTAGAAATAATGTTTGAGACCTTAAATGTGCAAAGTGTGAGCAATTTAAGAGGATTATGAGAGAAAGACGAATGGAAAGAGAATGGACAGGATAAGAAAGGGGAAAACATCTGGATGATTATGAAAGAAATATGTATAGAAGAAGTGGAGTAATTAGTGGCAAGAACCAGGTACAAGAATCAGTTATAAGAAAATCAAAGGCATTTAAGGAATGCAGAGTTAGACATACACAAGGAGCAGAGTAACGGTACAGAAATGAGGAAAAAGATTTTAAGAAGAAAATATGTACATCTATTGAAAGAGCGGTAGAACAGTTAAATACAATGCTGGAATCAAAGGAAGGAGAAAAAGATATCGATAAGATTTGAAACTTGAGGAAAAACCAAAGACAGGATTTTGGTCAATTGTTAGTCATCATGAATATTTATGGTTATTTCATTTGGGATGATAGCATCAAGAGGAATTTGAGAACAAATTATGAACAATTATTTAATACTAAAATTGAGAAAGAGGAGTTGGGTGAAGTACAAAGGGTAGAATACATAAGTCAAGAGGGTATTAAGTGAAATGAAGAATGATAAACCACAAGGCTCATCAGAGTTTCAAATTGAAATGGTCAAGATACCAGCTACAGAGGTTGAAGAATTGATGCTGAATCTATTGAGAACAATAAGGGAGAAAGAAATAATGCCTAAATGCTGAAAGATAAGTAGAATAGTACCTATATTCAAGCAGAAATGTGACACCAGGGAATGTGGTAACGACAGGGGAATTAAACTAACAGACCATGGTTTGAAAGGTTTAGAGGTCATAGTTGAGGGAAATATGTTAGATTGGTATGAAGGAGGAACAAAAATAAGCACTAGTGTTGGCTTGACTGAGACGTTTGAAGTAGTGGTTGGGTTACATCAGGGGCCGTCATTAAACCCCTACTTGTTTAATATAGTAATGGATGTAATTATTGAAAGAGTGAGGGAACAGTCCTCATGGACTATGCAATTTTCCGATGATATAGTTCTGTGTGATGAAACCAGAGAAGGATAAATGGGGGAGCTACATAGATAGTAAGAGGAATTGGAGAGCATATAGCTAAGGATCAGTAGAACAAAAACAGAGTATATGTGTTGCAACCCCCAGAACCAATTGAATGCCATACATTTGCTGGGTGAAATAGTAAAGAGGATAGAAAATTCAAGTACCTAGGGTCATAGGTGGAGGAAACAGCATAGCTCAAAATGGAAGTCAACAGT
Organism: Palaemon carinicauda; assembly: GCF_036898095.1. Lineage (NCBI taxonomy): Eukaryota > Metazoa > Arthropoda > Malacostraca > Decapoda > Palaemonidae > Palaemon > Palaemon carinicauda. The sequence continues at coordinate 99,866,533 of NC_090742.1, read as the reverse complement.
AGAATTCAATCTAGATGGAATAATTGGAAAAGAGTGTCGGGAGTGTTTTGAGATCGAAAGATAAACTTAAAGTTAGAGGGAAAGGTACACAAAAATGCAGTGATATATGATGCAGAGACCTGGCCCATGAAAAAGATCTTTGTGAAAATAAATGGATGTAACAGAGATAAGAATGCTAAAATGGATGGCGGGGATCACGAGACTGGATAATGCTAGGAATGACTTGGTAAGGGGAAAACAGAGATTACAGAGGTGTCAAAGAAAATCCAAGAAAATAGACTCCACTGGTTAGGACATGTAATGAAGAGAGACCAGGAGTATGTTGGGAGGAGATTGTTGGAGATGGATTTCCAGGTAGGTGGAGGAGGAGGAGACCAAAGAGAAGATCGATTGCGTGTGTAACAGCAAACTTGGAGGAGAAAGATCTCACAGTAGAGGACATCGAAAAAGAAAGGAATTGGAAAAAAACTTCCAAGAAATAGGAACCCTGTAAAGTGGGAGATTATTAGAGATTGTGAAGATTGTGAAACAACAGTAAAGATTCATGAGTGGTAGAGGAACTTCGGATGCCATCTTTAAAGTAAGGCAGTTAGAGGAAAAGAGACTAGATGGGAACCAGAAGCTCATCAGTGTTTCAGTATATTTAGAGAAAGCCTGTGATAGGATACAATGAAAAGTAATGTTTTGGTGTTCGAGGAAGAAGAAAGTCTCGCAAAAGTTGGTTAGAATGGTTGATATGATTTACTAGCTACATCTTTAGACATATATTGTTTATGAGCTTGTCATTGTCCCTCGTTGATGTTGCTCACTATTTTGCAGTTTATTGTAATGTTGCTACATTTAACAACATATATAAGAACACTACATGATAGCCTTGTCTTTTCAATTGTATATATTACCATGACCCTTGGCAGGAACAGAGAAACTATTTTTCCTATCCATCCTTGAAAAAAATTATTTTGATATGTGAATAATTCTCGGAACAATTTACTCCACTGCCAAAAATAACCATTCAACTCATACCAAAAATAAACGTTTGATCTGTCTCTTCTATGGCATATAATAACATGAAAATTGGGATGGACGAAGTAAATATCCATCCCATAAATCCCTGAAAATTTTATTTAGATATGTGTAGTTTGTGGCGCCAACGAAAATTGTCCTCCCGTTGATATCGAAAAATGGCTACTCTAACTTTTCAATGCCAAGTATTAATAAAATCTTTTATAAGTATGTACTTCATATATCACACACCCATTCCTCTGAAAATTATTTGGTTATCTGCAACTCTGAGAGTAGTTCGCTGCTCATCACTGACTTTTTAGTTAAAAACTGCATCTTACAAACAAAAGTGACAGCCAGGACATGCTTATACCCGTCATGAACATGAAAATTGCGGAAACAAAGCTTATATATATCTAAATAATCCCTTGAAACTTAATTTGAATATATTTATTGGTAAAGTAGTAATTGACCCCATCGCCAAAAATATCTGCTGCTTCACCCCTCCCCCGCCTCGGCGATAATAATAAAAAGAGTGAGTGGGCTATGATTTGACTGAGCTATGGGTTGAGTGAGATTCGTTCGTGAAAATCTGGAATTTCATATAGTGCCACTCAGTTCATTCCCGAAAACAAGAGAACAGGGACCAAAGTAAAATCAGCTGTTAAAGAAACAAAACCCTTTGAAGTTAATGTTTGATTACACCAGGCGTCAGAATTAAGTCCATTTTTATATGATTTGGTCTAAAATGTGTTAATAGAAGAGATAAGAAGTTATGAGTTATGGTAGTTGCTACATGCAGACAATTTGGTGATTACTGCAGAAAATGAAAGGAATTCCAAAAAGGGTGGTAGAGTGGAAAGAGAATTTGAAAAGGGGTGGTTTGAAAGTAAATGTGCATGAGACCAGGTAGGTTGTAACTGAGAGACTCTCCTGAATCTAACTGATATTATTTTCAAGAACAATGAGCTTTCATAAAAACAGTGTAGGCGAAAGAAGGTCACAAAAATTCGAACTTTTCGATACAAGCAGATACAAGAATGAACAGGCTATCAGGTTTAGGGAAGAGCGATAATGACAATATACAAAAAAAAGAAAAACACCATTACAGTGTACGAGTGTGTAAGACACGTAATGTAAGTAGCTCCCCCACCCCCTGAAAAAGACATACATGTAAAATAGGGCACCCTGCTCTTGAGAGCCGTACTGTAAGAAGGTCAAATGACAGGAGATATGCAAGTTTTGGGTAATCTTTTTTGCAATGCAGGTTGAGTAGACATGCTTTCAACGTACTTCGGATCAAAACGAAAGTGGCCGTTTAAAGGGACGTTAATGTTGGCTTGCAAATTTTTTTTTGCGCAGGAAAACCTGTGCTGCCGAGTTCATGTCTGTTGGTATGTGTTATTTAGCTGTCGGCTTGTAAGTCTGACGACATGGAGTAGATTTTTATACAACGTGACGTTGGCACTGGAGATCGTTGGGGGAGGTTGCAGACAGAAATAATAAGGCAGGGATGACTAATAAGTCACCATACATCCTTTCAGCTGCAGAAACATCCAGGGAGTATTTAGGAATGTTCCTTAGTCTCAAGAATATCCAGGAAAGCCTGGTAATTCAGTTGGAGTCATTGCAGTGGAACATCAAAGCTGCTTTGAGGGTACAATGAAAACATTCAACCCTATCGTTAGCAGCTTGGTGTATACAGTTGCTTGATGAACGGTGATACCTAAGAGATTTGCCAATAATGTCCACAATTGAGAGGTGAAAGTGGTACCCATGACGGAAGTAATATGCTCAGGGATTCCAAATATCACTATCCATCCTTAGCGTAAGGCAGATATACACAAGATGAACTTTGCAGTTTCCATGGAAATGTCTCCAGGCTATCGAGTGGAGTGGTCGATGACTGTAAACAAGTAACAATATCCATAGAATGAGGGTAGGGGACTTATAACATCAATGTGAATATAGGCAAAGCACCGCTGAGTTTGAGGAAAGGTGCCAACTTTTTAATTCATGTGTCGAAGTACCTTTGTGGTTTTTCACGAAGTACACGTGCAGACCCAATCCTTAGATTCTTAGTAATGCCATGCCAAATGAGCTTTGTCTTCTGTAGCTATGCACTAGAATGGTGCGAGGGATGTGAAAGACCATGAATGACATCAAACACTTGTCAGTGTATGGGAGAAGGTGTCCGCGGTCAAAGTCTACCAGTACTGATATCACAGATGAGGGTGGCGTTTGAGTCATTCAGAGGGACGACCTCCCAACAGAGGGATATGTAGGATGTCATACCTGCTTGGTACTCTGGAATTTTTCGTTGGTCTTCAGCCAAGGCTTTCTAATCCAATCCCAGGTGAATGGCAGAGAATATGTTTCTTGACAGGGGATTGGCAAAGTGAATCTTTTTCCCAGAGACATGTTGAAGTGTAAAATTGTATTGGCATTGACAGGTGGACCAGGAGTTGGACTGCCAAGTGAAGGAGTGCACCAGAAGCATATGGTCCATACGAATGGCGAAGGGCTTACCCTTAAAGAAGTAGTGAAAGTGACGGACAGCCAGGTTCACCGCCCGCAATTCGCTGTCGAAGGTAGAATAGTCAAATTCTCTCTTGGATAGTTTTTCAATGAAAAAGGGCAATGAGTGGGGTTATCAGTTCACCACCTGCTCGAGGACTCCCACAATAGCAACGTCTCTGGCTTCGGGGGGGGGGGGGGGGAGGAGTTGCATGTGGCACGGGAAAAGTGAGAGCAGCAGTGGTTGATGGGCCATTCCTTGCTTTCCAAAGGCCGCTTCTTGGTCGTGATAGCTGCCTGGAAGCAGTGATAATAGCTGATCATGCCCAAGAGTTTTTATAGTGCTTTCACAATTTAAGGAATGTGAAAGTTCTGAACAGCTGCTACCTTCTCAGGTAGCGGGTGGATTTCTTCAGAAGTGATGAGGTGCCCTAAGACCTATACTTCTTTAGCGCCAAAGGTCCATTTGTCATAGAGGACTACAAGGCAGTTCTGTTGTAGGCGGTTGAGCATGATGCATAGATGACAGAGGAGTTCCTTTTTGGAGGAAGAAAACATAAGTAAGCAGTCAATATAACAAACCCAGGAGGGGAGGTTGCATATGGCTCTATCCAAGAGTCTTTGGAAAGTTGCCCCAGCATTATGAAGGCCAAAATTGGAGTAATTGAAGGTGAATGTACCAAGGGGGGTTTGTGATGACAGTCTTGGGGATGTCTTCTGTGTTCATGGGCACCTGATAATAGTCCTTCAAGAGATTGAGAGTGGAGAAAACCTTTGCTTTGTGCAAATAGGAGGTCACTTCAGTTATGTTTGAGGGGTTAGTGATTTTGTTCTGTCTGCATTTTCAGGTGCCTATAATCCCTACATGGATGCAGAGAGCTATCTTTTTTCACGGCAATGTGTCAGGGTGATGACCATTGACTTCAACCCTTTTGGCAAAGGCCTAATTCTTCCATTTGGTAAAACATTTTTTTTGCGACCGTCAAATGATCCGGTGCAAGACGTCTGAATCCAGTGAACACTGCAAGCTGATAAATACAATGTTTTACAGGAATGGTGGGCGTTTGGCGAAGGTATGGACATAAGACTTCCGGGTACAATGTAAGGAGGTGGGCGTAGGCCTCGGTGGGTGCGCTGATGTGGAGAAACTGGTAAGAGGGGGTTGGGTTTGAGAGGCATTGAAGAGTACAAATCCGCTTTTTCTTGGGGGGGTGAGCTATATTCGCCAGAAGGTGGAAGTGTGAGAGGAAATCTTCACCTAGCATTGGTAATGTGATGTCAGCACAAAGAAACTTCCAAATATATTTAGCACTTCCAAAAGATAATGATAAGGTTTCATAACCATGGGTGGCTATTGCAGACCCTTGGGCAACTACCAGGTGGATGTCAGCAGGTATACCCAGACTACATCGTGTCCTGGAGGGTTGCCTTGGCAAAAGAGAATAGCATGCACCTATGTCTACCAAAAATCTCGTGTCCATACTTTTGTCATGTAAAAGGAAAATATTTATGACAGGGAGGCCACTGCCACAAGCGATGACCTACTTACTAGTGTTTGGTCTTCTGACAACTATTTAAACATTTATTCTCAGAAGCCACAAATTTGGAATAGTAGTGGCCTAACTGCAGTCGTTGGGCATCAGTAAGTGGCTGGAAAGCTCAGTGGTTGGGATGTAATCGAAGGAGTGTATATGTAGGTGGTGTTCAGCCTCGTCGCCACTCTAGCATGTTACTGGGTAGACGTCTGTGTCTTACTGTATTCACGTCACCTTTGATTGATGTTGAATAGTTATATGCTTCGTCAGGAGTGGAGGCATTGATGGAGGTCTGGATTATGATGAAGTGGCTTTCCATAAGGGCATTGACTTTAGTTATCAGGTCCTTCATTCGCAAAATTTCAACATCGTGGATGGAAGCACCTACAGGTTTAGGTAGGCCCTGTTACCAAAAGCGAGTAAAGTAAGTTTACGAAGAG
>NC_090742.1:99843539-99853539 GCF_036898095.1 Palaemon carinicauda | reverse complement strand
TGTCTGGGTTGCTCAGTCCGTTTGGGGATTTAAACGTAAGGTTTTGTTTACAAACAAACCCCCACCCCAGTCAGGATTGCTCGCTTTTTGGGGCTAATGTCAGAATTGCTCACTTTTTCAGGAGGACTCAGTCAGGATTGCTCACTTTTTGAGGCCATTGTCAGGATTGCTCAGTCTGTTTTGGGGATTTAAACGTAAGTTTTTGTTTACAACCCCCCCCCCTCCCCCTAGGCTACTACAACAAACCCCCCCCCCCCACACAGTGGGCGTTTTCTGTGTCTATGGTCACCGGCTGGCTGGGAGTTGTCTATCTTGAATAACGCACCCTTCTTTCCCCCTCCCTCCCTTCCCCGACCCCTAGGGGGGCGTTTTCTGTGTTCGTGGTCACCGACAGGCATGGAGTTCTCTATCTGGATGACCCATGCCCCTAGATAGTGACATTGTTCCTACCGAGCACGCAGTTTTTTTTTTTATCATAAGACACGCATTTGTATGCAGACGAGGCTCTCCTCCCCCCTGACCACAATCCTTTCAATTTAAGCCTATGGAAAAGTACCCATTTCTCTGTACATTTTTTTTTTAATCCTAAGACACACACTCTTGTGAGCCAACGTGAGGCAATCGAGGGGGGTGTTTCCTGTGTGTGGTCACCACCAGGCATGAAGTTCTCTATCTGGACCCTAGATAGTGATATCCTTTCAATATAAGCCTATGGATGTGTCCAAACGTGAGGCAATCAAGTTTACTCGCCTCCCCTCACCGTTATCTCTCTCTCTCTCTCTCTCTCTCTCTCTCTCTCTCTCTCTCTCTCTCTCTCTCTTTCGCAGTCCATTTGTTTAAAGGCCTTTCGCTTACATTAACATATATAGGTAATAATCACTTACATTGACATATATGGGTAATAAAAAACGTATTACAACTTAGTTTCTTTTATTATACGAAGCATACATGCAAAATAACATTTCGTGAATAAAGACATAGCACTTAGTGGGAAAAAAAATCTGAGCCTAACATTTGCACGCTTAAAAGCGGTAGGAAAACTTTTATTTGAATACGCCCTGACATCGCAACATACATTTTGGGTTTGATCGGTGGTTATCACTCCCTGGGTTTCTCCAAACAATAAAATAATTCTATTCTCGTTGACTTGCCTATCAAATGTTAAATGGATTCTCAAATCCACATTTTTCTCTACTTCGAGCGTATCCATCAACGCCATTTCAGGTTTGAAATTAAACGCGATGACTGCCCGACCATGGCTGTAGCAATCATAATGAATTAGGTGGTCATAAGTTAATCCTAGAGATTTTATTTCTCGTAGTAAAGATGAGAAAATTTTTCGGGGAATTGACTGTTTATGTCGTACGAAGTGGAACCATTCAGTGTGACCCCTATGTGCTTAAGATTATTATGATCAAAATAAATGGGATTCCTATTCAGAACACCATTGAAACTTTCCATATTAACAATAGTGAGGTATAACTTTTCTGGTATAACCTTATTAAAAGGTAAATCCAACGTTGCCTGCGTTTGATTAGGGGCTAGCGCGTATGTCCTGTAAATTGTTTTATTAAAGACAGTTTTTACCGTACTGTTGGGATTTGAAAGCGCCTGATGAAGGGCGAGTAGACCCGGGGGCGTGGGATGATTTTATCAATATGGAGCCTGGCTTCTTCTAGATGAAATCGAAAGTCTTCGGCCTGTGCGGTGGAATTAAGGAACCACGCATTTGGGGCTAATTCCAACTTGATACGAACGTCGATATTATCCATCAAATATTCATCTACTGAAGCCACATCGAGCATAAGTGGATGAATAAGAGGCAATCCTTCTCTTTTACCTTTATCAACCCACTCTTTTTCCATTTTGTTCAATTTTGTAAAATAATCGTCTGGTAAAACGTTTGAAAATGATGTTCCCTTGTAATCTTGGAAAACATATCCGAGCCCTCCGACTGTTTTGACAGTGTGAGACTTTGCTGTAGCTAATAACTTTATGAAAGACCAGTAATTGAAATGGGGATTTGATTCTACGAGCCTTTCGCCGATATAAACCTGGCTCGACTTGAAGATTGTATTTGCCAAACCATTAACAAATACAACATTTACATCATCCCTAACATGCTCCCATCGGGGGCGTGACTTTTAAATGTAGTTCAATACTCAAACTGGATAAATCAATTAGTGTTCCTTCTACGCCATTGATACGAAATTCGAGATAACGATCAGTTATTGCTCCCCCCAATGTAAGATTTGTTGGTAGAATAAAACTCGTTTGCCGATCAACCACGGAAGCTTCCACCACTCGTAAACGATTAGGTCTGGGAGAAGCGGTGGGGAGTTCGCTCCCTACGAGACCCGCAATTCTCGGTGCCGCCGATGCCATGTTAAATGACTTCACACTAACGCCTATTTACCAGAACTGAATCACATTGCACTAAACACGTCTTTATATCCTATATTCCTAATTGATGAGATTTTCTTTTTATTTACTCTTTTCTTCCCATTTCTTTTGACATTTTTCCTTTTCTTCCCTTTGCCAGTAACAATACGTGGTCCTGTTAATTTTAGCGCCTCCAACCCCCTCTGTTTAAGGCTTGATTTGAAATCTCTTGTCCCCTGTTGTAAATCTCCCATGACATTTTGCCCAAATTTAAGGGCCGAGGGCAGGACCGCCTTTGCCACAAAGGGTGCAACCCTTTTAGCGAGTCAAGCTAATAAACTGAAAAGCCCACTCCCTTGCTGGGAACGTCTTGGGGCTCTAAAAGCCTCAATATCCCCTAAAGCCCCTCCACGCAAGAGTTTTATGGGGGGACTAGCGAATATGATACTAAACTCCTCAGGAGACGGGGAAAGAAAGGCTACCCTGATGGTGACACACTCTTGAATAAACGTTGGGTGTGGGATGTTTCAACTTTTATTTAATTATCTGCTTTGGTCTAATATGAAGGATACAGATTGTGCTGGCATCCTCACGAAAGTGTATCTCCCTTCCTTCTTGGTCGGTCAGGCGAATGGATACTGAATCCAATTCTTTTGTCTCTAAAGGGTAATACACATAATTATGATACCCTCTCGTTTTACTGCCCCACATACTAAAAGTATCCAATATATTTACCTTTTTACCCCCAAAATAGGACCTTTCAACAATATCCGAAAAAACGAGGACAAAGTCCACCCCCGATGTGGGGGAAGGGGGAAAAGGAACGAGCAAATTATGAGTTTTGATTAGAGGATTACCTGGATTTGTTTTTAAAATTTGATAAGGTTTGCCTGAATTGAATCCTAATGTAGCTCCTATTCTTTTCCCAAATTTTAATTTGATGGCGTGAATAGGTCCTTTTCGATAAATTGCCTCTTCCGTTTCCTGTCTCTTTGTAAACTTAATAACACTCTCTTTCTTTGATAGTCATATTCCAAGAGACCCGCCGTGGGTATATTTTCTTGATAAAATCCGAGTGGGAGCATCTTCCTCAAAGCGTATGTTAAATCTTCGTTAATGCTGGAGACCATATACCCAGCATCAGTGGATAGAATACTTATTCGTGGTTTGTAAATTTCCTCAGTAGCTGAAGTTACGGTGGGTTCCCCACCTAAGGATATCCGCACTTTTGTTATTATTATTTCTATCCCTGAATCGAGTTCACCACTAACAAGCCCATAAATTTCATTATGGTAATGGATATTAATAAGGGCTACTTCATGCTCCAAATTATGATCTAATTTTATACTATTTTGTAGCTTGTTTGTAAAGCTGCCCGCATTATTTGTAGGGAATATATCCCTATTTCCGAGAGATGTCAGAGTTACTATATGACTTTCTCCAGCCATAGTGTCCAACTGAAGTAGTTAAGATGAGACGGGGATATTTAAACCAAATTAGCATAAGATTTTGTTTTATTAAAGAAGCTTCTATTACATAATTATTCTCATTCGCAAATGAGAAGAACATTCAACTCAAAGATAAAAATACAAAAGGGTGAACATTATACAGTAATATTTTTGTTCTCAACATATGAACAAATTTACATGAATAAAATGAGAAAACCAGTACATTTAAATACCGCCCCTAATACATAATTATTCTCCTTCTCATAATGAGAAGAGCGTTTAACTCGAAGATAAAAATTACAAGGGGTGAACATTACACAGGTTTTTTTTTTTTTATTCTTAACATATGAACAAATTTACATGGATAAATGAGAAAACAAGTACATTTAAATATCACCACTATTACCTAATTATTCTCTTTCTCAGAATGAGAAAAACGTTCAATTCGAAGATAAAAAATACAAAAGGATGGATCTTACACAGTAAATATTTTTATTTATAACATATCAAATTTATTAGGATAAAGTAGATTTTTTTTTTATTTAATAAATAAGAAAATAAGTAGAATACATTAAAATATCGCAACCAGGCGGAAAATCTTCAGATGCAACAAAGGAAAACCTTTCCAAGTTATCCAATTCGGGAGGCAACAGACATTTTTCGCTTGCCAGCAAAATAATCTGTTTACCTTTACCAGCCAACCTCCTACCCAAGTTCACCAAATCTGAGAAATAGTGTAACATCCATACACTATCAGCGCGACCAGACCTCCCAATTCCAATGGGTATGGTGCATATATTTACGCCCTCATTTCCTTTCTCCAGGGCAAACTGTTCTAATTCGTGTAGACACCTCTTAAAGTTAAAAACACGCGCCTCAGTTGTATCATTCTTCAAGTTTGAAGAGAAATGCGTATCCCTTGAAGTAGTCACATACGATCTAAGTTTTCCATCGGCATAATTATCATATGCATACCCGTAATTTTACTGCGTTATCAACGTGGCGATGCACGGTACATTCGCGGTGGGAAAACTCGGTGGTTTCCGCAAGATGACACTTCCAACGGGATGACGGTCTTCGCGAATGTATCGGTTTAAATTAAATAGCCTTCTTTGACAGTTCACGATATCGCTGTAGGGGTAGGCTTTATATGTTTGCGCCGCAAGTTCGTAGGATACGACGCCAATGGAATTACCCCCCCACCACCAAACACATATTCCCCTTTCTTAGAAGTGGCGCCGTAAAGTCGACGATGCTTAGTTTTAGCGGCGCGGACGGCATCGTGCTGGGATCGTGTTGTAAACTGATCATGTAACCTAAACTAACTAGGACTAAAACTAAAGTACTTAAACTCCGCCCCCTTTACACGCCTTACGAGCACGACATGCAAAGACGTGTATTTCGCATAGACTTAGCGGTGTGCATTTATTCCTAATAAGGCACCCACCGCAGTTTAACTTTTACTTCTTTTTCTTTAATTCCCTCTCTTATTCTCCCCCCTTTTGCTTTAATTCCATACATCTGCATCCGAGCTTTTGCATTCTTTATATAAGTATAGGGCATTTCCACTGAATCTAGTACGGTTTTATAAAAAGGCACGTCCTCTTCCTCAATACCGCCCGTTTGCTGAATTAATTTCTTAAACACGTCTATTAAATTTAAACGGTAGATGGGTTTCCTCAGGTTCCCTCTATCATCCCACTCGACATCGTCCCGGCCTTCGAAGAATTTAAGGTACTCCCTGTACCTTCTGTTGGTGGGGGATAATTTTACGTCAATTATATTCTCCAAAGGGCGATTGGAGTAAGCCCGTGGCGTGGGGAGGGGGAGAGGATCACGCGCGCCTTTCTTGCCCGATTCATTTTGTTTCCTTTTCATTGGTTCATTTTCCAACTTACACTTCATCGTTTGTATCATTTTGACTAGATTTTGGAGCAAATCTCTATCACTCCCTCCACCCTGCTGGTTATCCCCCCTTCCATTTTCCTCTGCATTTTGCTTAGTATTTTGATCACTTATATCTCCGACGTCTTGGTGGTAATTAGACCCTTCTACTGTCTTTCGCGGTACCAGACAGTATTCTCTCATTTCCCTAATAAACCCCAAATTAGGCTCACTGCGAGAGGAAGAAGGACTGAAAGTATGGCGCCTCCTTTCTGCGATGATAAGATTTTTGTTTTCTCTCTTAGCGGTGTCTTTTTCCGAGCTACCGTCTTTATGTCGCCCCTATATTTTTTTACCTTTTCTATTGCTTTACTATCACGAGTTAGATTTTCCTTCAAAAAGTTAGCGAAGATCTCTGATAAACAGTCGAGATGCGTTCTCTGTAGCAAAGGAATTAATTCAGTCCTTTTTTTCTGGGAGAGGTTATTTAAGAAGAAAAGAAAATCCCCATGTTTGTGTATGTGCGATTTCATTTCTAAGTTTCCCCCAACAGCCTTTCAACATCTTTACTATCTACCCACGAGTTAAAACTCGGAGGGTAACCCCTCCACGCCACGAGATAATTGACTTTACCCTTCGTAACTTTCTTTTTGATAATGTCAATAGGGAAACATTCTGGTATGGCTGTGGGTATTAGTTCCGATTTATAAAAAATACCCTCAATTTTTTCACCAGCGAGATTCTCCAGATGATAAGTCAAAGGAGCCTGTCTCCGGTCCACGCTCCGAATTTTGAATATTTCTAACGTATTTTGAATTTTATACCCACGGTGGAATACCGACCGACGGAGCCCACTTGCAATGCGCACTGTCTGTCCTAATGCTAACGCCTTACTATTGTGTTTTGATGTAAAGATGCTTGATTTATACATACGCCGAAACTGTCGCTTAATGATTTCCGGGTTTGTATATGCATGAACTTCGAGGGGGGACACTCGCCCTCCCAAACCTCTGTGTGGGGACTTATAGTTTTTTACGAGTTCAGGGAGGACATCAAGATACTCTAGAGTATCTTTCAGAGTTAAATGTTTATATATCTTTTGCTTTAGAGTACGTATAACACGTTCTGCAATGGCTGCTTTGATTTCATACAAGGAAACGCTGTAGAGTTTTATATATTCTTCTTTTAGGTACTTGATCGTAAGTTTGTTATAAAATTCTGACCCCCTATCGGTAAGGAGCCGACTAACACACTGAAATTGTGGTAGAGAAAGGATTGCTTTTAGGCCTATTAGCAGAGTCTGCGCCTTCTTATTTCTAACAGGAACGACCTTGAGGTAACGGAGAAAATATCTATGCAAATCAGAAGGTAGTTTACGTCTTTGTTGAATTTAGATAAACGTCGCATATCGGCGAGATCGCAGCTGATGATAACTTTTGGAGCTGGAGCCACCATTTGACGTCTGGGGAATTTTTTTCTCGTAAGCGTATGAAGAGTATGGGCATCTTTCGTGGTCAAATAGTCTTTTACGTCATTTATGGTAATTCGCGCGTCTCAAGCTCTGGCGGTTCTGTAAATGGAATTAATACCTCCCAAACTTGATGGGTGGGAATAGTTTTCATATACCGTTTCTAAAATCTTCCTCTTTACGTCTCCCATTCTCCAAAAACAACCTCGCACGAGGAACTAGCCGCAATATTTGTCCTCAACTGGAGTTCGCTAGGAGTATTTAAACTTAAATCAACCAGCAAATGGGAAAAAGGTTTAGTCATAACAGCCTTTTTATAAACATTCACAAATTTCTTTGATAAAGGTGAACCAAATATTTGCCTTCCTAATAACTCGACTTGCGATATATCCCTCGTTCTCAGTAATAGCATATGGGAAGTGTTTATACGTATATTTCTGGCGTATTTTCCGCTGTAAAACATATTTTGCGTAATAAATATAGCAGAGATATTTTTATGATGTCCTTTAGTAAAGACATCCACAACAATTTTGTCCTGTAGAGCCTCGAGAAATATATCATCGAGGATATATAAAATAGAATACGGGCCAGCTTCCGTATCTATCTCACTCATGGGGTCTACGATGTTTGCAAAGAGGGAGAGTTTTGGTCCTATTACTGGATGCGATTTCAAAGTATGCTGATCCACACCGCACATAATAATGTGCGTAAACTTACTTTCATATTTTACTATTAATTTTTCTATAGGGTAGGATTTACCCGAGTTGGAGAAACCAGACACAATGATACGTGCTGGCTCTCTAAAAAAGGTCCAAATCTGCAGCTTTAAAGCACTTGTACATTGTAACTAAACCTCTAGCTGACTGAATGGTATTATAAAAGTGTGCTCATATAAGTACCGCAGAATAAATAAAACCATTTAATGGAAAGTACCAACATTTTATTTTCTCTAGTAAAACAATACATGGGGAAAGCTTGACACTGTAATTATTCGCAGTAAAGTTTTGTATTCACTCCTCCCTGTTTTCTGCCATTCCATTATCGGTGGGTGGAAAATAGACTGTAACCTTTTCTTCTCTCTTTTTCCATAAATTTTCAGAAACACGAGGGATTGGTTCTGAAGGTGGATTCAGTAATTTGGGAAGGGGGTTGTTGATTCGAACTTCACTTGCAACTTCCTCATCCCCCACTTCAATATCGGGATGCCCGTATGCATAAGAATTGTATGGGCTTGTATGGTATCTCTTCAAATCAAAAGCCGCGAGACACTTCTTTTTTACTTTAGTGGTACTCATTTGTCCTCTCACATTTCTAATTGTCCGTACAGTGAGATAGTTGACGCGATGATCTTCCAGGATTTGGGAATACTGTTCGTGGTTTATCGAAGCATGCATGTGACCTGGTATACCTTTCGCACGATTAATGTGACCCTGTTTCTGAACTAGCATGGATAAATTTTAGGTTTCAACACTTTCACCTCGGTTATAAGATTACTCCCTGTTTCTGATTTTAAAAGCCTCAGTTCCCCCTTTCTCTCATTACTAAAAAGCGTGTGATACACGTCGAAGTTGGAAAAATCCATATATGATTTCAAGGGTTCTTGTGCTAACTCCGAATTAAGATCGTCAACTTCCAGAGCAAAAAATGAAACTATCTGTATCGGTGTAAAGGAGTTTGACTTTATCCCCATAATTATTCTTGAGAACCTTATAAAAGAATTAGTAAAGGTCAAACTTAGCCGATTCTAGAATGGCAAAACCTATGTAATTAGGCATATTGATGACGACCTGAGGGAGGGTAGAAGTGCAGATACTACGGTCTTCCGACAAATGGATGGTTGATTTTAGTTTCGGGCTTCCTTTAAGGAAGTGGTTGCTTTATTGACAACTTTAATTTTTTCAGCGTATTTCAAAGGGTTGAGTAAAGTTTTTCCAAATACGCAATTACTCATAGCTTTGAAGGCTTTTTTTCCTGTAGATGAGGTTGCTGTGCTCCTCGCTTCGATGTTGGTTTTAATAAAATCCTTCATGTAAGCACTTTGACTGAATTCATAGATTGAATGCACAACCTCTAGTTCTAGGCCTAAGTCCATATACAACTGTAAAAGAGGGAGGGAAATAAGATATTCTTTTTTACTGTGATGGGTGGCCATAAGCTTTTTACACTTTACAGTCATGCGTCCCCCTTCGTGTTCTAGTACGCTTTTACAGTAGGGTGATAGATTTTTAAAAGCAACTTCCTCGTGGGATAAGCATAACGGCAGTTCATCAGTGGCTCTAGCAACTTCTTCTGAAGGTGCTTTAGTAGTGACTAGGAGCCAGTGTCCTTTATCCCCGTTTGTATAAGCATTTTCAATACCCCTTCCTAAAAACAGATCCTTTTCTTCATTGGAAAGTTTACGAATTCCACCAGTGGGAAGGTTCTTAGTCATAACTGTTGCATACAGGGAGTTGAAGTCTAGATAAAGGATGTAAGAAATTTGGTGGAGATCAGGATTAAATGATGGATTTATTTCACGGTTGTTGGCAGTGAATGATTGACGCACCACAGAAGTGAAACCCCCCCTAACATTATGTCTGATTAGATTATACAATGCCTCATCATAGACGTGATCCAACTCAATGTTGCTCATCTTAAGGAAGCTGTCAAAGGCGTAGGATGGAAGTGAAACATAGTGTGGTAAATCAAGACCGTACTTATCATAAAGTATGAAGCGCCACCAAATGTGAATATCCCCCAATAAAGCTGTGTCTACAATGAGGTAAGGGAGAAGGAAATCTTTCAGCGTCTTACATTTGCTTATATCCCAAACACGCTG
>NC_090742.1:99821191-99841191 GCF_036898095.1 Palaemon carinicauda | reverse complement strand
TTTCAATGAAAATTCAGAGAGAAAACAAATAAGGGTTACTGACATGCCTCAAAAGAATTTTAATGAATATATGTACGTTTGACAGACAGTAAGTGTTTCCCAAGAACATGCAACTGAAATTGAAATAATAAGAAGCATAGGAAGAAGAGCTTTTTTCAATCAAAATTAAATTATGAAAATCTAAATACCACTTTCTCTATCATGAAAAATATAAAATGCAATAGTTCAACCAGTATTAACTTATGCACTAATATCTTGGAACTTTACTAAACCATCCGAGCGTAATATAGTTACAGCTTGAAGAGCTTTGGAAAGAATAATAATGGGACTAAAACTAGTAGATATGGCTAGAAGATCGGATGAAATTATAGTATATTGTAACAACAAATTCGAAATATCAATGGGCATAGGTAGAAAATATAATAAAAATGTGTAAATGGTCAGTTAGGGTATAACTAAGAAGCGAGGTGAATGCAACTAATTTTATATTTAAGAAATAATGACTATATACAAGAGTGTGCAAGCTAGAATGTCATAAATATTCAAATAAACTTATACATGCACAGGTAAGTTTGAACAAGTTCTGATATTCGTGCGTGGGAGACCGAGATGTACAAAAAGGAAGGAAATACCATTACAGTGTACAAGAAAGATTGAAATCAACAACTGTTTTGAGCATGGGAGCAGGTATGCATGGTCGTGGTATTCCAGTACCGACATCCCAGAGGTGCGTCTGGTTGGCGTCGTCCAGAGCAACATTTCCCAGTAGAGGGATGTACAGGATGCCCTTCAGGCCTAGTACTCTGGATCCTTTCGTTAGGCTTTTACCAATATATTGTAATCTAATCTTAAGTGAGTGACAGAAAGGTGTATTTTGACATGGCCTTGGTAATGGGAATCATTTTCACATGTAAGTGTTGAAGAGTGCAATTGTACTAAGCCACAGCAGAGAGATAGCGTATTAGCAGGTGGACCAGGTGTTAGAATGTTGAGTGAATGTGTGCACCAGAAGCTCGTTGTCCGAACGAATGGTGGAGGGCAAATCTTTTAAGAAGTCACAAAAGTGATGGGCAGCCAAATGTACCAACAGCAATATGCAGTCGAAGATAGAGTAGAAGGATCCCGCCTTGAACAGTTTTCTACTAACAAAGACCAATAAGCTACAACCATAGCGATGTTTCCGGCATCGGTGGAGAGAAGGAGAGGGATATGCGGCACTGAAGAGTTGAGAACAGCAGTGGTTGATAGGTTCTTCTTTGCGTTGGAGAAGGCACCTTTTTTAAGGTAACCCTACTTCAGGTCTTTTGGCTCACCGTCAAGGAAGACGTATATTGGGCCAAGAGTGGCGGCGATAGCTGGCAAGAGAGTGTGATAATATTTGATCTTCCCTTAATATTTTTCCAGGGCTTTGACGGTGAGGCTGTAGAGAATTTCTGAACGGCTGCCACTTTCTCAGCGTGGGGGTGGAGTCTTACAGGAGTGATGCCGTGCCCTAAGAATGAAATTTCATTGGCGGGGAAGGTACACTTGCCGTACCGGTCTACAATGCTGTTCTTTTGTAGGCAGTCTAGCGCCTAGGTGATGGAGGTGTTCCTCTTTGGATGAAGGGGGCATAACTGTGTCTCCAGTTAACATATACAGAAGGGGAGTTATGTAAGATGCAATCTTGCAAATGCGATGGTGATATCGGTCTTGGAGATGTCGTCCTGGTTCATGGGCACCTGATGATACCCCTTCAAGAGGTCAAGTATTGAAAAACCCTTCTCTTTGTGCAAGTGTGAGGTAATGTCAGCAATGTTTCAGATGGGATAGAGATCCAGTTCGGTCTCTATGTTTAGATGTCTATCATCCCAACACGGACTTAGGTTGCAACTTAGATCAGAAAGATGTGGAAGGGTAACGGATAAGGGCTTTTGGACTTTTGGCAAAGGTCCATTTCTTCTATGACAAGGAATATTTGTTTCGCGGCTACCAAATCAACTGGTGTCAGATGTCTGAATCTAGTGAACATTGTGGGGGCCATCTTCCTGATATGATAATAAACACCGTGATTAGTAGTAACTAAGGGCCTCTGTCAAAGTTTTGGTAATACATAAAGAGGTGCTTGTAGGCATCTGTGGGTGCATTGATCTGGAGACCCTGGTCTGATGGCGTGGGTAGAAGAGGTGTCATTGAGTTAGACTGCACTTTCACTAGGTGTCATTGAGCAACATCAACCATGAGGTGGAAATGGGAAACGATATCCATAATGAGGATTGACAATGTGACATCAACAAAGAGAAACTTCAAACGAAGTGTGTTGGGTCGTGCATGACCCGAGGTTTAAAAAAAAATAAAAAAGTTTTTTTTTGCCATAATTTTCCCTCCGTATTAGTTGTGAGTGATATCGACCTGCGAGACCTCAGTTCAGTGTGCTCAGCAGTCGGGTGAGGATGCATTTCATCCGAGTTCTTTTACTTGTGCTATTTCTGAGATACCCTCGAGTTGAGCTCGACCAATCAATACCTAATTAAGGTAAGTTGTGTAATATAAAATTTTTATATAATTATCGAATGTGCAGTAGTGTTTAGGCTTATATGAAAAAAGATTGTTGTGAAGTTTTTGTGAATGTCTTCTACCCGTATGTTTTTATAAAATAGCTCCAGTTTTTGTAAGTTTGTACCTTTATGATAACTTAATTATGATCATTATTTTATTACATTTAAATACAAAATAATCTATAAACTTCATTCTAGCTACCTTAATCATTTTCTCCAAATCCTCGAGGAATTTTATAAGTAAATGACTCACTGATATTGACATATCTTTATCCATTTCAGGTAGCATATTTGACTTTCCAAGGGGGTGTGGTTGGCCGCCATTTTGTGTGCATATCTGGAACAAGCTGGCATAGCTCTATGTATTCCTATTTTTTTATAAAATTTCCGATATTTTCCTGTATAAATAACATGCTCAGCAATGAATATAAGGATTTTATTTATGAAAAAAGTTAAAATAGAAATCTGAAAAAAACGGAAAAACAATAAAAATGTTAATTTTAAAACCACTGAATGATATCCAAGTGCACATTCTTTTCCACATTTTTGTTGTAAGATAATAAAACAATATCATGTAAAAATTTCAGTGACTAAATATGTCATTTACCTGTCACAGAAAAATGTTGAAAAGAGGATAGATTTTTTTTTTGCCAAAAAAAACACACACATTTTCTCTCATCTCAGGAAACGTTCCCTTCTGGATCCTCCCCCGCCCCCTTGATTTCAGCAAACGGTGCTTAATTATCGTAAAATAATTGCTGAGAATAGATTTAGCTTATTTCTATATTTAGATTTTATGTGGTATTTTTGCAAAGTCATTTTTTCTTTATATTTGTTTTTTAAATTATTTTTAATTATTTATTTTAGATTTAACTTTCCTTTACTTTTTGGAAGAATAGAATATTCTTTGAATTTTTTTAATAGTAAAAGATTATGAATGGCTTCGTAAATGAACTTTTTATTAATTTTTTTTGTAACCTCGGGTCGAGGTTGACCCATCTATACCTAATTAAGGTGGTCAAATAACTATACCTATCTAGGGTTAATCCTTGAAAACAATAATGTGAGGATCTCGTATCACTGGGTTGAGATTCCATATCTGGTGCCAGTTATCGAGGTGGACGTTGGTAAGATTAGAGAGACTACATTATTTCCTGGTGAGTGGCCCTGGTAGAAAATCTCATTTCCATACCTGTATCATGTCAAAAGAAAAGAGTACTGAAAATGAAAGCCATCTCTACATCTGATGTCCTACTTGCACTTCAATTTTTTTTATTTATTTTTTTTTTTCTTGACCACAAACTACCTTCTGCGCATACTTTTGCATCAACCCCAAATCTTGAATGGCACTAGTATAGCTGAGGCTGATACATGTCAGTATTTGGATGTAGAGGTTATTAATTGGACATGTGTGTGGTTGCATATATGTATAGTGGGCGTCGTTGTAGTACTCCAATGTTGAATCGTTGTCCTCTTTGTCAGGAGTGGAAATGCCAGAATAGGAAACCAATGAGGAAAGTAAAATGTATTCACTATCCATATAAGATAATTCGTATAAATATATAACATATATATTGATGTACGTCTTGAAGGTAGTAAAGTCCATATGGGCTTTGAAATTGGTCATCAGGTCTTTCATGGGCAAATTATTGAATATAGGTATGGCAGCACATACAGGTTTTGGTATGCACCCTACACAAGGGATTCCAAACAGTTTCATCTTCAGAGGAGAGCTGTCTGTGGCAGGTTGCAAGTGAGCGATTCTGATCATATACCTGAGAGCGATGAAGCCTTTTGATCGCTTTGGTTGTGTAGAGAGCTGAAAAAGCTTGGCCATAAGGCTGGCTGGCGATGGTGTGGATGGCTTTAGGAGGTATGTTTTGAGGGCATCTTATGCTATGAGATTTTCCGTTGGTCGCAAAGTGTCTGGGAAAGTGTCCTCAGGGATGGTCTCGAGAACTTAATGTGCTTCAGTGAATTATCCTTAATGGGAAACTCGACCTCTCTGCCTGGAAATTAGATGAATGTCTTTGTACTTGAGAATGACATTAGTTTCACTGCTGTGTTCTTGATAGATGAGTCAGGTGAGAGGGTGGCGTCATCAAATATTAGGACACAGCAGTTAGGGGAAAGACGTGAGGAGCTTTCTGCCAATGGTCACAAATTTTACAACTGGTAAGCTAGGATATAAATTAGAGGCGAAGCGAATTACACCATATTTATTTTAACAGATAATAAATTTATATGAAGAACGTTCCAGACTTGTGTGTTTAAATGCAAACTCAAACATGTTCTATCATTGACTTGGGGAGGAAGATGTATAAAATAAAGAAACTAAAGTAACAATGCACTAGCTTGTGCAAAACACGTGTGGAAAAAGAATAACACATAATAAATAAACAAAGATTATAAGAGAATGGGTCCCTATAGGCTCTAAGCGAAGGGAGGGATAGGAGACGAAGGATTGACTGGTTAAGAAGATTTGCAGGCATAAACGGGCATAGAAACACAATAAACAGATTAGTTTAGGTGGGTATCATCTGAAAGTCACTGTCCTGCTGTTATTATTATTATTATTATTATTATTATTATTATTATTATTATTATCATTATTATTATTATCATTATTATTATTATTATTATTATTATTATTATTATTATTATTACTAGCTAAGTTACAGCCCTAGTTGTAAAAGTAAGGTACTATAAACACAAAGGCTGCAACAGAAAAAGAAAATAGCACAATGAGGAAAGGAAATAGGGAAATAAATAAACGATATAGGAAGTAGAGAAAAATTCAAATAAAATATTTAAAAAAATATTAACAACATTGAAACAGATATTTGATATATAAACTATAAAAGTACTCATGTAAGCGTGTTCACACATAAAAAAAAATGGTGCTGCGAGTTAAAACTATTAAAGTTCTACTGATTCAACTACCCTATTAAGAAGATCATTCCACAACTTAGTCACAGCTGGAGTAAAACTTCTAGAGTACTGTGTAGTATTGAGCCTCATGATGGAGAAGGCCTGACTCTTAGAATTAACTACATACCTAGTATTACGAACAGGATGGAACGGTTTGGGGAGATCTGAATGTAAGGGATGATAAGAATTAAAAACAAAAAATCTTATGCAACATGCATAATTCAGATGAGAATCCACAGGTGAGGACCAGGCAGGAGAACAATACTCGAAACAAGGTAAAATGAAAGAATTAAAAATCATCTTCAGAATAGATTGATCACGAAAAATCTTGAAAGACATTCTCAATAAGCCAATTTTTTGAGCAATCAGAGAAGACACAGACCTAATGAGTTTCTCAGAAGTGAATTTGCAGTCGAAAATCACACCTAAAGTTTAAAAGTGTCATACAAAGTTAAAGAAATATTATTAATGATGAGATCGATTTGTTGAGGAGCTAGGGTCCTCGATCTACTTACAATCATACTTTGAGTTTTGTTAGGATTCAACTACATACCCCATAATATGCACCATGCACTAATTTTAGCTAGATCTCTATTAAGGGAGTCAGCAACCCCAGATCTACATTCAGGAGGTGGACTTGATCCAAAAGGAGTTACATAATCTATATAATCAACAATCCTTTTCTAGACCAAACCACTGGTCATGTGTATATAGCATAACAAGTAGTGTGCCAGGAATAATGCCCTGAGGAACACCAGATAACACATTCCTATACTTACTATGGTGCCCATCAACAACAACTGTTTGCGCTTTATTACTTAAAATTCAATGATGATCCTAAGAAATGATCCACTCACTCCAAACTGTTTGAGTTTGAAAACAAGGGCATCATGATTAACACGGTCAAAGGCACCACTATATTCAAGGTCAATCATAAGAACTTCTTGACCATAATGAAAGGATTTTTGTACAGCATTGTATATTGTAAGAAGAGTATCACATGCTCCAAGGCCCTTACGAAAAACAAAATGCAAACTAGGGAATAGATGATTACCCTCAGCAAACCTATTACGATGTTTGACAAAAGACGTTCATAAGCCATAGATTATATGGAATTATGGATATTAGGAAATAATCAGCTGGACTTGAGCTACCTTAAAAATATTTACACAATGGAGTAACATTATCAATTCTCCAGCAAGTGCTAAAAGCTCCTCTTCTTGCTAACCTGTGCAAAATACCAGATAATTTTGGAGCAAAGGAATCTGCATTCTTTAAAAAAAATAAAGGAAAAATATCATTTCTGTCTACACCTCCAAAAGCATGAAGGTCCATCAAGATAGCTTTAATTTCACGACATCGGAAAGCTAAAGCAGTTGGTTTAGCCTCAGGAAAAAAAGGAATGAGGAAGTTGGAGTTTCTTATTAGTCTGCTTGCTGTCAAACACATCTGCCCAAAGGGTTGCCTTTTTCTTTGGACAGTGAGTGACAAAGCCATCTGGTTTAAGTAAAGGAGGAACTGTTTCATCTACACCAAAGAGTGTAGATTTAATGGTAATCCACCACTTATGCTCCTGGGTTGTACCAGAAAAGGTTTCTCTTATGGTTAAATTATATTTTTTTTCAGTTGAAGCATAAACTCTCTGAGCAAAAGCTCTAAGCTGAGTATAGTTATTCCAGGTCAAATCTGATCTGTTACCCTTCCAAAGATGATAGGCTTCCAGAGGAGGGATGTCTGTGGCAGGATGCAGGTGAGCGATGCTGATCATTTACCTGAGAGCGACGAAGCCTTTTGGTCCCCATCGGTTGTTGTGAGAGCTGAAAAAGCTTGGCTACAAGGCAGGCTGGCTATGGTGAGGATGGCATCTTATGCCATGAAGTTTTCCCTTGGTCGCAAAGTGTCTGGGAAAGTGTCCTCAGTGATGGCCAGGAGAACCTAGTATGCTTTTGTGCTTGAGCGAGTCACATCCTTAATGGGGAACTGAACTTCTCTGCCTGGAAATTAGGTGAATGTCTCTGTACTGGCGAATGGCGTTAGTTTCATGGCTGTGTCCTTGATAGAAGAGTCAGGTGGGAGGGTGGCATCATCGAATAGTAGGACACAACAGGAAGGGAAAGACATGAGGAGCTAGCTGGCCAGTGGTCACCAACTTTACAATTGGGCAGCTAGGTTATAAATGCGAGGCAAGGTGAAAAACACTGCATTTATTTCAACAGATAATACATTTAAATAAAGCACTTCCCAAACAAGAATTTCTAAAGATTTAAACAGACTTGTATGTGTAAATAACAACTCAAAAAGGTTTTGATATCAATGCCCGGGAGAAGAAGATATATAATAAAAAGAAAATACGGCCACATTGCACAAGATTGTGCAAAACACGTATGGAGCAGGATTAACTGATAATAATTGAATAAAGAATATAAGAGAATGGGTCCCTATAGGATGTAAATGAAGCAAGGGATGGGAAAGGATATACTGACCAGTTAGGAAGATTTGCAGGCATAGAATGGCATAGAAAGACAATGAACAGACTGTTTTGGGAGGACATCAACTGAGGTCATTGCCCTGCAGTTATTATCATAATTATTCCTAGCTAAGTTACAATCCAAGTGGGAAAAGTAAGATGATATAAGCCCGAGGGCTCCAACAGAGAAAAATAGCACAGTGAGTAAGGAAAAATTAAAATAAAATATTTCAAAAACATTAACAACATTGAAACAGATATTTGAGATTTAAAAAATCAAACGACTTATGTGAGCCTGTTCAACATAAAAAAAAAACATTCGCTGCGAGTTTAAACTATTGAAGTTCTACTGTTTCAACTACCTGAATAGGAAGATCATTCTACAACTTGGTCACAGCTGGAATAAAACTTCTAAAGTACTATGTAGTATTGAGCCTCGTTATGAGGAAGGCCTGACTACAAAAATTAACTGCATATCCAGTATTAAGAACAGGATGGAACTGTTCGGGAAGATCTGAATGTAAAGGAGAGTCTGAATTATTAAAAAGCAATCTTATGCAACAGGTATAAAGAACTAATTCCATGACGGTGCACCATACACTAATATTACCTAGATCTCAATTAAGGGCTTCAGTAACCCCAAATCTACATTCAGGGGGTGGACTTGATCCATATGCAACAAGCCTGTTTTCTAGACCAAACCACATGTCATATGTATATAACATAAAAAGTAGTGGGCCAAGAACACTGCCCTGAGAAACACCAAATATCACATCCTATACTCAGTATGGTGCCCATTAACAACAACTCGTTGCAATCTCTTAAAAATTCACTAAATATGCTAAGAAACGACCCACCCACTCCTAACTGTTTGATGAAAGCAAGGGCATCATGATTAACACAGTTATAGGCACCATTAAAATCAAGGCCAATCAAACGTACTTCCTGACCACAATCAAAGGATTTCTGTACAGCATAGGAGATTGTAAAAACGGCATCACATGCTCCAAGGCTTTTACGAAAACCCAATTGCAAACTAGGGAAAAGATGATTACCTTCAGCAAACTTATGAAGACGTTTTGCCAAAAGATGCTCAAAAAATGAGATGATATGGGAGTTATGGAAATTGGGCGGTAACCAGTAGAACTTGAGCTGCTCCTAACACATTTACATACAGGAGTAGCATTATCAATTCTCCAAGTGATAAAAGCTCCTCTTATTACTAACTTGAGCAAAATATCAGATAATATTTGAGCAAATAAATCTGCTGTCTTTATAAAAAAAGGAAAAAAATTCTATTTGGGTCTACACCTCCATAAGCATAAAGGTTCACCAAGAGATATCTAATTTCAAGAGATCTGAAAGCTAAACTAGTTACTTTAGCATCAGGAAAACAGGAATGAAGAAGTTCGATTTTCTCATTACTCTGCTTGCTGTCAAACACATCTACCATAAAGGTTGCCTTTTCCTTTGGACAGTGAGTGACAGAGCAATCTGGTTCAAGTAATGGAGGAACTCTTTCATCTACACCAAAGAGTACATATTTAATGGTAATCCACCACTTATGTTGTTAGGTTGTACCAGAAAGGGTTTCTCTTATGGTTAAATTGTATTTTTTCCAGTTGTATCAAACTCTCTGAACAAAATCTCTAAACAGAGTATAACTCCAGACAGTCATTAAGAAAAGTCAATGACACTTTCAGTTTATGATTGTGCTAATTATCATCATGATTGTCATTATTATGGTTCTCATCCAAATCAGAATCAGAATTGGAATTGTCTGAGATCAGTCCGTTCAAAGTTCTTCGATATAAACCGTGTCATAAACCCTCTATTAAAATTCAAAACCAGGATCTCCAAAGGAGGAATTACAGCCTAAGAAAAAAAAAAGGATACGAACGACCCTAGCTAACTAAACTATCATGCTATAAAATAATAATAATAATAATAATAATAATAATAATAATAATAATAATAATAATAATAATGAACTGATTCGATTATTCACAACCATACCAAGCAGAGATGAACAACACTTCTTTCCCTAATTAAAACATTTGTTACCCTTTTAACTTATCTAACAATAGAAATTTAAACAAGTAGAAGTATAATTACATCTGTATTCTTAGTCGCAAAAACAACCGTTTAACTATCCACCATCCTCTCTCTCTCTCTCTCTCTCTCTCTCTCTCTCTCTCTCTCTCTCTCTCTCTCTCTCTCTCTCTCTCTCTCTCTCTCTACTGAGAATGCAATCCTTCACAATAAACCTAATTTTATGACTGTAGCGTTAATAAGGAAACGTGAGGCATTGTAACAAATGTCAAGAAAGTCAATCATGACGATATGGGAAATATTATGATATTATAATTGTACAAATACTTACCTAATAATAACAAAATATTTCCATTGCACGTAGGATATGTATAACAAGTACTGATTATATGGCAAGCGAAGGTGTAGTTTAAAGAATTATTCCCGGAAACTTATAGCATAGAGTTAATAACGTGCAATTTATCAAATCATAAATATTGTAGAGTAAATTTCCAAATCTGTTATCTTGAAAGAAATAACTGCAAAACTTTATTCAATTTTGAGCATAACATATATTGGAACTTATTCTTAGGTAGAACTATAAAGGGAACAAAGGTGTCATTATCTACAATCTTAGAAAATAATTGTGAACTTCTAATTCCTTGAAAATACTCTCTGAAAATAATCGAACCAAATAAAATATAAGGCCTATATATTTAAAATACTCAAACGTTTTGTATTGTAAATACCGAAACATTAAATAATTGTTATATGAAAATGTAGGTTAACGATGTGTTGGGAACGAGTTTCATTTAGAAACTTCCCTGCAAACATCAAAGGCTGCTAGATATACTTTTCTAACACAGACCTAAATCATAAAATACTGCCATAGAGCAGTAAACGAATTTGGAGATCAATTAATAACCTTTTACCCTCCAGACATATAAATTATTGAGTAAACCCAATAAAGTTTGGTGAAAATGCTCTACTACCATAATCATAAAACTAGAAAAAAAAATAGAAATATTATTAAGGAGTGTTCACTAATGGCACTGTTCTTATGTGAGAGTGCTTAGACTGAGTGTGATGAAAATTACTGAGTTGTACTAAATTCTCAAAATTCTGACTTATATGGCATAGTAACCATTTGTCTGTTTCTCGGCGTCAATGACCTTAGATGTCAGGATGCCTGAAAACTTTAAATCATTCATTGTCTGTTTCTACTTGAAAAAAATCTGAAGAAATTAAATAAAAAGTAGTTATTTGTTCAAATTTTGCAGGTGTGGTCCTTCATAAACAAGTTATTTTGACCGTGAGCTGTAAGCTACCTTTATCAAATATTACTTGAACTAGGTATTTTTTCTATTTGTATCGTACAGTAATCCCGCACACAATACATATTTCTTTTTTACAACTTGGCGCCACAGTATGTGAATGTTTATCAGTAGTTTTGTCTTCATACTTTGGGCAAAGTATGTACATAATACGTGGAACTATGAACTGCGGTAGACAGTGTTATTTTTCTCCTTAAATCAAGGCGGGAAAGAGTATCCTATGCAATATTGCAACGCAAATAACAAGAAGCAACCACTGACAAATTGAGAGCATAAGGGAATAGTGGTCTGCAATATTTACAGTACTGATCCATTATCCCTGGTAGGTGTTTGACCCCACAAAAAATTATCTATGAGATCAACTGCACTCCTGCTCTCTTTGTATTTGTGTACAAGATAATGGTGCTCTACTTTATTTTGGGTGTATTCGTTGCAAATCGACAAGCCTTATGAAGGAGCAAGTGAGTCTTAAGGTTACAAATAATGGTCACAATAGTGTGTTTATTCAATTTCATTAAAAAAACATATCCATCATAGTGAAAATCAAACTCTCCTATTAAGGTTGGCTTCATGACTGCATTTGGTTTCATCATCTTGGTAGCACTATCAGTCTTATTTTCTCGAACAGTGTCAGAAGCCTTAATCGTTCGCTCAACTGCGATTGAACTGAGGGTATAATAAAGAAAAGTTAAGTGCATTTTGTGTTTATTCATTGCCGAACAAAACCTAAAGGTAAAAATCATGTCATTAACGATATTCAACTAGGAAGTGTCATCAGATCGGGTTCTTTGCCTCTGTAGAAATTTAGCTTATATGGATAACTCTTAGTTCCACAAAACGCCCATATATTGTCGCTAAATGTAATAGTCTTGCCACCGATGAGCATTTTTGTAGAGTCGACAATAAATGTCATCATGGATTGATCCACACCAAACTTCTCATGAAAAATTCAGCAACTTTTTACAATTTCATTCCAGGTTGGGAGAGTCCAATGTAGCCTACTTTATTTTCCTTAGAAAGATTGTTGTTCTCGACGATGGTGCTGGAACTTCAACATCGGGCTCACTGGACCAGTAGTGTCCTTCCTTTGCTAATCAGCTGTAGCTACAGAGTATTAAAATTACAGAGGAATGTTCTAATTTAGTAATGGCTAATGTTGAAATGTGACATGTTTTAGTCCCTCCTGGTGAAGAGACTCTTATAGTAGCAATCTTATCCAAAATAGAAAATACATATCCAGGGGTGATATCGGTAATAATGAGTAAGATTAGGAAAAAACTACTCAGTGTAAAAATATACCCAAAGTGTGTCCTCTTCATCGAAAATGAGGTACATAATTATTATTCAGGAAGCTCAACTTCCTTTTCTTCCATACCAACACTTTCGTCAGTCTTCAATTCACCGGATGATGAAACTGTTTCTTGTTCACTTGTCATATCACTAAAATTCTTATCATTAATGTTGACATTATACATAGTCTAGTGAAAGTACTAAAACAATATTCCATAGGTGTGAACTGTCATCAGGAGCCCCCTCTGATCCTCTCTCAATGTTACAATAAGTTTATTCTTGATAGAGGGAAATGCCATAAAATCTGCTTGACACTTTCATGACAGTAAGTGGACATGGAAACATTAGAATTTCATTATCATAGATATAAGGATGAAGATTATTGTTATTATAACAATCACATTTATACAATAACGCGCACGTGTATGCACACACACACACACACACACACACACACACATATATATATATATATATATATATATATATATATATATATATATATATATATATATATATATATATATATATATATATATATATATATATTATATATATATATATAATATATATGATTCTCAATTGGTGCCATACCCTCAAGAAAGTATTTTCCTGGTCCGTCTAGACCTAGAGACCTATGATGTTACCGTCATACATCATTTCATCTAAGCATGAACTATGTTAGTGCTTCCTGCCCCCTACAGGGAAGAGTCGAACTAGACTCTGGAGAAAGTCTCGAGGAGTACATATTAACTCTGGATGACAAAATGACAAGCCTGTATAGTGGTCTCACACTATACATTATAAAGCAAAGTTTGTATAAGAGTCACCAATGTCAGTATGAATTACTGACTTCTCCCCCAGTGTGTTTACACTTATTAAAGTATCGGACAACAGTTGTATCCGTATAGGAAAAAATTTTGCCTTTCCACCATCACCCCTTAGGGTACACCATCAATCCTTCCTAAGGAAGGGTTAAGTGAGTGAATGTCAGCTTGAAGTAAGGAACAATCTTAAAAGTCATTCCATATAGAAATTATCCATATTTTAAACTTAATGTTCCGTACATTTCTAATAAATGAGTGTGGGCGAATAAGACGCAAAGTTCATTATGAACTAGTTTATTGAAAATTAATAAACATATAGAATAGTCAACATTTATAAAATTTATAAAATGTGGATGATATATATAAAAGCATAAAGAAACCAGTAAACAGAAAATATTGTTTCGTCAAAGAAAGGAAACAGATTTGCCATTTTAATCGAATTATTAATAATGTTGATACAGTCTGTATACTATTTATTCACACTAGCGTAAAAAACGCTCGGCACATGTGTCTGTATTATGCTTAGTTCACCAAAGTCATTGGAACAGTTCGTAAGGACACGTTAGTGGCCTATCACTCAGTGTGTAGTAACAGTCTGTGACTACACACCCACCCTTGATTAATCGTCCCAAATTAATTTAACTGTTCCTCGCAGATTTGAAGAGTAGGTTTAAGAATTCTACCTGCTTCTACCACACACCTCTTGAGTTGCTCCACTTGCTTCGCATAGTGTATAAAGAACGCCTTGGATGACTACCAGCCGGTGTATGAACGAAGATGTTCGAATTCCATATAATTAAGAAATTTATGGAAGAGGCAACTTTCCTCGGATCATGACTTACGGGTGTACTGTCTGGATCCTCTCTGTGAATAAAATAGGTGAATTTCACCGTTAGTTATTTCAGAAATGAATTTGAATCAGAGGTTTCTCCTCTGAAAAGCTGTCCTCCCTTGAAGTCTGAAGTTCTATGAAGATAGACCTTTAGGCACTCCACTGGACATAGAGATGGTTCTTCCTTCAGAGGGCAGATTTTCTAGGGACCCCAGCTGTTGGTGGGTAGCTCTTTCTTGGTAAGAAACGTTGGGTCTGGAAATAGATTCAGTTCTCCCTCCAAGAACTGGACGTGGCTTTCCTCTTTAGAGAGAGCCACTATTTCACTAACTCTGGCCACCAAAGCGAGTGCAAACAGATATATGACTTTTTGAGTCAAATCCTTCTAATCACACTCCTCATTGTTCATTATTGAGGCAAAATAAAGAATCTTATACAGTGACCACGAAATGGATCTTGGAGGCGCTGAAGGATTAAGCTTAACACGGGCCTTCGGAATTCATTAAGAACGTCATTAGAAAGGTCGACCTGAAAGGCATATAGTATCGGTTTTGTCAAGGCAGACTTACACATTGATATTGTGTTGGCTGCTAAACCCTGCTCATGAAGGTGAATGAAGAATGATAAACAGAGATCTGTCGAGATTTCTTTTGGTTTCTTCGCCTTGACAAAGGACACCAGCTTCTTCCATGTTGCCTCATATTTTCTTCTGGTTTCCTCCAAAAAGTCTATATTGTCTCTTGATAAACCAAATCTTTTTCTCATCGCTAAGGAGAGGAAATCATGAGATGCAGGTTCCGGGTTTTATGTGATGAAGCAGAGACAGTCGACTTCTGTACTCGCTGAGACAGGCTTGGATCCGGTAGCGGTAAAAACTTCAGTCGTAGTTCCAATACCATAGGGAACCACACACTGTTTGGCCACTTGTGGGCCACTATTGCCGCTTTCCCTTTGAACGATCTCAGTTTGTTGAGGACCTTCAAAAGGAGGTTTTGCGGAGGAACATGTAAATCCTGGACATTCTGTTCCAGTCTAGGGACATAGCGTCCACTGCCTCCTCTAGTGGATCCTTGTATGGGGACACAACGATGTATTTTCTTGTTGTCTTTCGTCGCAAAGAGGTCTATCTGCAGTTCTGGGACTTGGCTCAAGATGAAGGAGAACGATCCTGCGTCTAGGGACCATTCTGACTCTATTGGTGTAAACCTGGATAGAGCGTCCACTATCACGTTGCGGAACCCTTGGATGTGAACTGCTGACAGGTGCCATTTCCTTCTTTCCGCCAACCGGAATATGGCCAACATCACTTGGTTGATTTGAGGCGACCTCGACCCCTGCCGATTCAGGCATCTTACTATGACCTTGCTGTCTAGAACCAATCTTATGTGGGTTGAGTGGCGAGGAGATACTTTCTTTAGTGTCAGAAGTACTGCCATGGCTTCTAGAAAGTTGATGTGAAATGACTTGAAAAGATTGGACCAAGCTCCTTGGATTCTATCCTGGTGAGAGTGGCCTCCCCAGCCTTCCTTTGAAGCGTCTGTGTGGATCATAACTGACGGGGGAGGAGGTTGAAGAAGTATTGATTTCTTCAGTTGAATTTCTTTGGACCACGGCTTGAGAAGCGTTGGCAGTCAAGTCGGTAGTGGTCTCAGTAGATCTCTTCGCGCGTTTGCTGCGTATTTTCTCCAGACTCCTGTTGCATCCTTTAGCTGTGCTCTTAGCACTGGATCTGTAATCGAGGCAAACTGTAGAGAGCCCAGTACTCTCTCCTATTCGCGTCTTGATATCCGTTTTATTTTAGTAGTCTCTTGACAGATCCTGCTATTTCTTTCCTCTTCTTCCCAGGAATGGAAAATTGATGTGACTCCAAATTCCAGTGGATTCCCAACCACTGAAATTTTTGAGCTGGAGATAGTGGAGACTTTTTGATGTTGATCTTGAATCCCAGATGTTCCAGGAACTGGATCACTGTCTTGGAGGCTTGCATGCATTCTGTCCTGGATGCTGCCTACACCAGCCAGTTGTCCAAGTAGGCCACAACTTGGATCTTCTTTAGGCGTAATTGATGGACAGCTGCGTTCGCAAGCATCATGAAAATCCTTGGGGCTATGTGTAGCCCGAATGGCATGGCTCTGAAGGCGTAAAGTCTTCTTTGTAACTTGAAGCCTAGGTAGGAGGAGAGGTGACGATTAATTGGAACGTGCCAATAAGCGTCAGATAAGTCTATAGAGACGGTATATGCCCTTTTGGGCAGTAGGGTCCTTATGTGTTGAAGTGTGAGCATCCTGAACTAGTAGTTCACTATGAACTTGTTGAGTTGCGACAAGTCTAGAATGACTCTGAGTTTTTCTGAGTCCTTCTTTGGATCACAAAATAGCCTTCCTTGGAACTTGATGGACTTAACTTTTCGGATTACTCTTTTCTCTAAGAGTTCTTGGACATATTCTTCCAGAACAGGGGTAGGGTGTTGGAGGAACTGAGGATATTGAGGTGGAGGAGTGCCCCAGCTCCAACTTAGTCCATTCTTTATTAACTTATGGGCCCAGGGATCGAAGGTCCAACGATCCCTAAATAGATGTAGTCTCCCTCCTACTGGAAGCATCTCCCTTCTGTTGTTGTGGACCTGAGGCCTTGCCTCCTTGACCGCATCCTCCCCTGTATCCCATTCCCCTTGAAGGGCATCTAGAAGAACCTCTGGCTGTTTCTCTAGTCTTTGAGCGAAAGGAAGAAGTCTGCTTTTCAAAAGTTGGTTTAAACATCGGCGACTGTGTCGCCACTTGTTGAGGTACCAACTGGTACGTGGTTGGAGGTTGTGCCACCATCTGAGGCACCGCGGTCACAGGAAGTTGCTGTTGTTGCTGTAGGTAGGGCTTAGCCAGCCGAGAGGATACCCTAGGCCTTTTTGTCTTCTTCTTGGGTTGGGGACCCTCATCCAAAGAAGACTTTCTCTTAAGATATAAGCCCCACTTTTGGAAAAGGTTCCTATTCTCCGTGGTGGCCTTATCTACTACCTCTTTAACCACTTCGTTGAGAAAGAGGTCCTTACCCCAGATGCAAGAGGAGATCAGCTTCGCTTCCTCGGGTCGTGCCTCACCGCAGCCGAGTCGAACACCAACTCTCTACAGGCTCTCCTAGCTTTAATAAAGCTATAGAGATCCTTCGTAACTGTGGCTAGATGGGTTTTGGCCACTACCATGAACATGTCCTGGTTCTTGGGGTCACTTGCCATCGTTTCTAAAGTCGTTTGCAATGACATCGATGCCGCAAGTCTTTCTTTTGTCTCTTGCTCTCTGCGAAAGAGAAGCTCCGACACCTTTGGAAGTTCCTCACCAAACTGACGTTCGGCAATATCAGCTTCCAGCTTCCCGACTGAGAAGGTAAGGTGGACGTCCTTCCAGTCTTTTTGGTCCAAGGGTAAGGTCAGGGATAAAAGCTTGCATTCCTCCAAGGAGGGGCATAGTTTCCCTACCTCCGCCGCCATCAAGGCTGCCTTATATCCCTTATCCATGAAGGGAAAGGCTTTGGTTGGAGAGGCCTCAGAGGAGGGAAGGCTGGTACCTTTGAGTTCGTGAAGCCCCTCTCTTTCATCGAGCTCGCTAGTAACGCCTGTGCTTTACTATGGTCAAGGACTATGACCTCCTTCAGCTCTGTCTCCTCCTTTGAGGCTGGCTCCTTCCTAAGACGGACATAGCAGTCCGGGTAAGAGTCTTTGTTGGGCCAAAATTCCACATATTCCAGGGGAATTGAGGCCAACTTTGATATAACAAACTTCCCGGCTGTCATTGGCATGTGTTCGGCATGCCTCCAAGGATTGGTATCTGAGCACACAGGAAGATCCTTCACGTTTAGTCGCTTCTGGGGCTCACGTGAGGCTGCAAGTCTACGTATCTCAAGTTTCATTGCAGCTTCTTTTTCATCATTCTTCTTCTTTATTTGTTGAATCATCTCAACAATAGAAGAAAGAGTCCTTCCCAGATCACCTGGGATAGCAGACGATGTAGAGGGAACAGATTCCGGGGCCGGAACCGATGTAAACTACACCTCGTCGATTTCCTTCTTTTCTATTTCTGGAGCCTGGGTCTGCTCCTCCTCTTGACCTTCTCCCAGAATGTCCTTCTCTGTGTAATCCGACACTTCTAACATCCTATCATCCAACTGAATGTCTTGAAGGGTGGCCGAGACTTCAGAATCTACCGGATCCTGGACAGTTGGTATCTCCTCCTGAGGCTGAGGAATGACTGCATCAGCCGATGCCTTAGGGAAAAGGTAGGCCCTCATCTTCTCGTTTGGAAGGTAGGGGCCTGAAGAATTTTTCTGAAAACCCCTCACCCAGGTTCGCATCTTTTCCCTAGCAGCATCCCTTGACTCCGCCGACTTAGGGGTGTCAAATGCCTCGGTAATCATGTTAGAACATATGGTACATACCTGAGGGTCCCAATACCGGAGATCACCTTTGGAGGCTGCGCATGCTGCGTGCCTCCTGCATAACTCATGTCCGCAGAAGTTCTTGCTGCGGACATTGCAGAACATACTCCCGCGCTTCGGATGGTCCTCCTGTAAAGAGAAGAAAATCCATGAGTATCAAGTGAAGACTTTTCACTTATTATTAATACATGTAGTTTATACAGTAAAGCAAGAAAGGAAAGAAGGAAAGACACATTCTTGCATTTCCTGCCCGGCCAATTTTTGTAACCTCCCAAGATATTAAAACTATGGTTAATTCTTATTCTAGAATATCTTATATATTTCCTAGGCGGAAAGTTAAGGTGTAGCTCACACCTTAAAATAAAGTTTTAACATACGGGATAGAATGAATACAAAAAGAACTCACTTTGTATATATTGTACAGTCTCAACAAAAGGTTGTACAAGATAACATTAAGTATGTTGGAAGAACTTTAGTGTTACAACAAACTCTGTACTGTAGTTTCATTAATGCAGTGTGTACTACACCACAAATATAGTAAATACTGTACATCGCATGCTGTCGTGCCGGCCGGCATATACCCATGTATAGATCAAAGGTATACTACCTTTAACTAATAGGTGGCAATTCACTGATTCGCAAATGTGTGCCGGCCGGCAATCACTGCCGGCCAGCAACTAAAAACACTAGGATCCAGCTGCCAGCCACTAATTGTAGTGGCCGACAGATCTCGGGATGTGTTTCTACTGCTGGCAGGCAAAGGTAGCGATACCCATGCCGTGACTACGAATCAGAGTACCTTCACCTATCCGGTTGCCGGCCGTTAAAGCCGGCAGCTGGGCTAGGGGTATTATACACTAGCAAGAGAAACAGTATGGATGTAATGTTATAAGATGGCATTGCCATACAACCTTCCATCCAGAAAGAGTGAACATATGGAAGGGGAGAATGTAACATTCAGGCTTCCTATCTATCTATAGCCTGCCGGACTCTACCAGCAGACATGGAAGAGAGACCAAGGGAGGTCTGGGGTTCACTCTGCAGAAGACAAAAGGGTCTCTGTCGGCTGGCAGAGAGCTGAGCCGGTCCCTCATCCTAACCTACGCTAGGTACGGTAGTAGGACTGCGGCCAAAAGATGTGATGGCTAGGCCATCACTAAGAAAGATAGGGGGAAAGGGAGAAGGGTCCTGTAAACTTCGTTCTAGTATGAGACACACCCAGCAGTTGGGATAGCTCATCCTAACCTAGAGTTTGTCTATTAGGGAGGAAGGTTGGCAATACTTGCTATCCTCCTCCATACCAGAACAATGTTAGGTGTAGTTATT
>NC_090742.1:99813691-99816191 GCF_036898095.1 Palaemon carinicauda | reverse complement strand
ATCATTCCGATCTGTATGATATGTTCACTAAAGGGTTTCATTTTTCTATAAGGAGGGATAGAACAAAGGTAGGATTACCCACAGATCGGATGATTGAACAGGTTTTGATGTGTAGCATGAAAACCAGTGGTCTAACAAGAGGATCGGGTTTGAATGAACAACAGAGACTGTCTTGGTTGATGCCCTTGCCTATATGTTCTGAGGTTAATAGTTCAGTTTAAGAACTTACATATATCAGATATAGTGGTGGAGAACAAATCAAAGAGAAGAGTAAAGATCGCCAGAATCGTGACATGAAAGATATCAGTACATTACTACTCACTTTGTCTGATAAGTACCTTTGATGATTAGATAGGTGGTTCACAACTGAGGAATATCATAACAAGAATGCATGTCAGTAGTTCAGTAGATGTGAATAATGCAAAGAATTTAGGGAAACGTATATTGAATAAGATGACCAATTATCATTATCATTATCATTATCATTATCATTATCATTATCATTATCATTATTATTTCTTTTTCTACAACCCTAGTTTTAAAAACAGGATACTATAATCCAAATGGCTCACACAGGAAAAATAGAAGAGGGAGAAAAAGAAATAAGGAAAAACTACAAGAGAAGTTTGAGATCTATAATAACATTAAAATAAATATTTCATATATAGACTATAGTACTTGAAAATAAAAAGAGTATAAAAACTTAGAAATAATAAGAGGAAGAAAAAAAAAGATAGAATAGCGTACTGACGAAGCAACAACTATGGCAACAAAATTGGCAACGGAGATTGGTAGTGACTATATAAAAATAGATCCCCAACTTCTGTTCCAGCGGTTGCTGGTTGCAGCTAAGGCATCTGATATTACTGTGGATATGTATAACTTCGAATGATGTAGTTATTCACCTGCCTATTAAATGAATCTTTCCTGATGAGGGAAGCCCAGAAATCAGGTTTTGCCAATGATGTCTGATCTGAATTAAGCGAAGCTGACAACGAGTAACTAACCAGTGAAGTAAGATATATGTTGGATAGTGAACCTTTGCTCTACCAGATTCCATGGTCTTCGGGTGTGTCAATTATAAGGAAGTGTGTCTAACCTATGTTACATTTGTGACAAGGAAGTATGGCCATGCAACTGTAGTATTTGATGGTTATGGAACCTCCCCCTACAAGGATGCCACACATCAGGTGAGAGGAAAGAGAAAAGCTGGGATGGAAGTCACGTTTTCAGAAGAGATGAAAGTGTCCCAGAAAAAAAAATATATTTCCTTCAAATACAAAGAATAAGGCAAACTTCATCTTTTTGCTAGGGAAATATCTACAAATGAATGGACATAAAGTTGTTCATGTTGATGGTGATGCTAACTTCTTGTTTACACAGTTG
Organism: Palaemon carinicauda; assembly: GCF_036898095.1. Classification (NCBI taxonomy): domain Eukaryota; kingdom Metazoa; phylum Arthropoda; class Malacostraca; order Decapoda; family Palaemonidae; genus Palaemon; species Palaemon carinicauda. The sequence goes on along the minus strand of NC_090742.1, from coordinate 99,814,805 downwards.
ACACAAAAATCCGCAGCGTTATCAGGCACTCTCTTGATAGGAAATGATAAACAATTTTTAGTTTTGTTGTTTTAATTTGCTTATCTAGATACTCACATCATATTCATTATGAATGATTTAAAATTTAAACCAATTCTGTGGAATATCAAGAAAGTGAAGCAAATACTTTGCGAGTCAGCGTGCAAGGAAATTCCTTATAAACATACATTTCTCGGTTTCCATACTACATCACACATATGTGGCATTAGTAAGAAGTCCTCACCGAAGAAAAGTGCAAAACACCAAAAAATTCTGTAGACAAGCTGAAATATTTAATGCAACAGGAAAATCTGTTGTTGAAATCATATCAGCTAGAGACAAAGCTTTCGTTAGTTTAAGCAGTGGTGGGGCCACTGATAGCCCGAACAGCCTCATGTATTAGAAATTCTGTGAAAAAATATCAGTGAAAAGCTCCCATCTTATGTGTCAGAGTTTACCAGCAATTTCTGCATCAGCTAAATTCCATAGCATGAGAGTATATTTCCAAGTCCAGCAGTGGAAGGTGTCTCCTCACTTAAATGTCAGAGGATTGGGGTGGGGATTAGATAATGGGAGCTTTCTCTCAGTAATGACAGATATACATCCTGCCCCAGGATCGCTGTTGTCTATTATCAGAGATAACTGTATGACATATTGTGGGTCAAATCGTTGTTGTTGCTGTAAAAATAAACTGGAATGTTCCTAAGCATGTGGCCAGTGTCGTGGGTCAGGATCCTCCAGCTACTTATGTGATATTGTTGAAGATGATGATATAGATGAAAGTGATTAATGTAATTTGTAAAAGGACATATGCTCGTCACACAGTCATTCTAACTTTTTTTTAATTCTCGTGTGTGAGGATGAAATTGACTTTTTTTGTTCTTACATTGCAGTATTTTCTCTATATCTAATACACTTAAAACAACTTCAGGTATCTCTTTGCTGCAAAAGCTTTTATATATATATATATATATATATATATATATATATATATATATATATATATATATATATATATATATATATATATATATATATATATATATATATATATATAAGACCAACATATAGAGAATTTAAAATTTTGCCTAGCATG
>NC_090742.1:99806191-99808691 GCF_036898095.1 Palaemon carinicauda | reverse complement strand
AAACGGGCCGTTCGCTATCTCAAAGATTATCCGAACACAAAAGATCTGTTATATACGGCAATGAAAACTCGGGGATTTTCGTTCACCTTAAGGATTTAGGGCACCAGACTAACGGGAGTGAGTCGTCTTTGCTTTTTAAGAGTATCTGTCCGTACAGAAGGAAAATCCTGGAATCAGCCATCATAAATCAATCAAACACAATGAACCTATCTGGGGGCCAATGGAGAGCTGACACAGTGGACAATACTCTTCTCAACCCTATCATTAAGAAGATAATCCGCGGAGACCGACCACCAGATATGCATCAGAGGTCAAGACTTCCTCCGAGAGGCTCAACAATTAGAAGACGCACCTGGATGTAATCAAATTTGGCTAATCCTTCCAGCAATTATAACAACTATAGAACGATTGAACACACCGTTTTGCTTTCGTATATAAACAGTCACTCTCCACTGTATTCCTTATTTTTACTTTACATCCTGAAGAGGGTCGATGTTTATTGACCGAAATATAGTGTGACTTATTTATATTTCCTGTGTTTCTTTTATGGGCCTGTTTGAAAAATCATATATATATATATATATATATATATATATATATATATATATATATATATATATATATATATATATATACAAGGTCTATAGATATAGATGTAATCTATAGACCTTTTATATATATATATATATATATATATATATATATATATATATATATATATATATATATATGTGTGTGTGTATACAGTATGTATATATATAAATATATATGTATATATATATATATATATATATATATATATATATATATATATATATATATATATATATATATAAATTTCTACCTCATACTTGGGATCAAACGCTGGCCCCTTTTAATGAAAGGCCAGGTCGAAACCAACCATGCCACGAGAGGCCATAAAAGAAATCGGAACCTAATGCTACTCAGCTGTTAGGATTTACCTGGCGAGACATCAGTCTCTTACCAGCGAGTTTTACCCGACTTCACGGCCCACCACGTGACACAATTGGTAGTAATTCATTCATGTTACCCCTAATGGGTCAATATGGATAAATATCAACACAACATTGTGTTCAAATAGAAATAAATTTCTACCTCATACTTGGGATCGAACGCTGGCCCCTTCTAATGAAAGGCCAGGTCGAAACCAACCATGCCACGAGAGGCCATAAAAGAAATTGGAACCTATCTCTACCCAGCTGTTAGGATTTACCTGGCGAGACATCAGTCTCTTACCAGCGAGTTTTACCCGAGTTCCCGGCCCACCACGTGACACAACTGGTAGTAATTCATTCAAATTACCCCTAATGAGTCAATATGGATAAATATCAACACAACATCGTGTTCAAATAGAAATAAATTTCTACCTCATCCTTGGGATCGAACGCTGGCCCATTCTAATGAAAGGCCAGGTCGAAACCAACCATGCCACGAGAGGCCATAAAAGAAAAAGGAACCTAACGCTACCCAGCTGTTAGGATTTACCTGGCGAGACATCAGTCTCTTACCAGCGAGTTTCACCCGACTTCCCGGCCCACAACGTGACACAATTGGTAGTAATTCATTCAAGTTGATTACGATTCTGCAGTACATACAGTAAAATCCTGACAAGTTTTGGATTTGTATTGAGAATCAGAATCATCCCATCTCCAGCATTTACCTGGTTAGAGAGAATGTAATCATTGTTCTTTCATTCCGATATATCCAATAAAAGAACTATTCTTTTCATTTTGGAATTTAGACAGCTATCAACCCATATAAGAATAAATTCACGTATTCATAAAAGTACTTTCTTTCCACCAATGTTGAAAAAAAAATATATTATTTCTTACCAAAAGTCTTAATTTGAGATATAATTACAAATACAGATTATTATGATATACTTTTAATTTTTACTGAGGCTATCGCTGATAATTTAAGCGTCCTTTTAACAAAAGAAAAAAGAAAAAAATATATCGATATTATCCCTTTCTCCAAGGAAAAGAACCTTTTCTAATACATTTTCTCCTTATTAACACTATTGAATTATTCAAGATAGGATATTCTATCTCAGTGAGGAATTTACATGTTTGAAAATAGATTATAAAAAATAAATTATGTATTTCTGAAAGTTTTTGCTATTATAAATCTGAGAAGAAAAAACGCGAAAGAAGGGAAAAAAGGATAAAAGCAAATTTGTGCTTTTGAAGTTCCTGCTATTCAAGTACCATATTAGGAAGATAATTCCTGAATCTAGTCACACCTGGAATAAAACTTCTAATATACTGTGTAGTGTTTAGCCTTATAATGCAAAAGGCAAAACTGTGTTACTTAACTGTATACCTCGTACTACGTACTAGATGCTATGTTACATTATTTCGGGTGGTTTTACGTATCGGAAAACAAATTTCTAAAACGCTCTTTATTAAAGTTCTTTAGGTCTTAAAAATCCATAATAATCCTCCCTTCGAAAGATTTTTCTTAAGAAGGTAACTTACAA
>NC_090742.1:99783691-99801191 GCF_036898095.1 Palaemon carinicauda | reverse complement strand
TGTTTATGAGAAAGCAAATATATATTGCTTTTGGCGAATCACAAAGGCTTTTGAAATATGTAAACTATAGCTCGTAGTTATGCCTTTTAGCACAACATCCAGTAAGTTCACGTTGGTTCCGGTGCATTGCTTTATCAATAACACTCTTGGGACGTTGATAGTAGAATCAACTATAAAGGATAGATATGCAAGAAATAATTGGTAAAATCAAATGACTTTTCAGTTAATTCTTCTTTTCTTTTTTAATTAAAGCGTCCGTTACTGTGGATATCGGTTATTTATGTCAGAGTTATAATGAATATGCATGCAAAAAGGAAATTATCATATGTTCACAAAAATTTTTGGGTAATTGAAAACTTTTCATGAAATACCTCATTGAAGTTTTACCTTTTCAGATTCTATTAGCCGCGTTTTTACCAGCTAATAAAAACCTCAAAACTCACAAAACTATTTTTGTAGAAATCAAAACAATTATAAATCCTCTATTAGAAATTTTATTCTAAGAATTTAAGTGTGGAATAAAGTATAAAGAAATATATATATCAAATGATAACACTCACAAATCGGTAACTGGCAGCGCTATATGCTGAATAATTTTTTTTCTTCTGAAATATAGTATTTTTTTTTCTTAGCGAGAATAATTTATCTTATAGGGGTTATTAAATATATTCTAAAATTTTCATAGAATTTATCAATCTAGGAGCGATTCGTTCAATAAGAAAATTATCTTCCATAACAACACTAATCGACTTAAATTATAACCAAACAGTTTTTTATGTAGTCAAATTTCCTTATCTTTATTCCTTAAAAAGAAAAAAAAATAATATATTGTGAAGTGATATCTATAACGTGTAACCAATCAGCAAATAATATGCATTAACTTTACTTTCCAAATGAAGAATATACAAGTAAAAGAACAGTCTAAAAAAATACAAGAAACTTTTATCTAACGCAATAATCAAGATAATATGGTTCAGTGAAATGTTGGCTAAACAGTTGCATCTTAAAAAAAAAAAAAAAAAATAATAAACTTAGAAATTAAAATAGTGACAGAAGCTACCTTTTTGCCGTAATAATGAAGATACTATGGACCATATATATATCAACTGCATATTTTCATATTATAAGTAGGTAAATAATCTAATAAATTGAAAAGTGAAAAAAAAGCTATTATCATGACACAGTTATAAAGATGATGTGACTCAGTTAAATGTTGTCTACACAGTTGCAACTTATGATAAGTTAAATAATATAGAATACAAAACAAGAGCCAGAAGCTATTGTCATGAAAATAAGTAAGATGCTATGTGTCATTTATATATTTGTGAAACAGTTGCATCTTATAAAAAGGTAAACATTATAAAACATAAAAAATGTGTAAGAAACTATTATCAGGACGCAAAAATCAAGATGATGAGAGCCATATATATGTTGGCTAGACAGTGGCATCTTATTATGAGGTAAATAATCTACAACACAAAACAATTGCTAGAAGCTTTTATCATGGCAATTATCAAGATAATACGGGACAGGTAATGTTTTCTGAACAGTTGTACCTTATAAAAAGGAAAATAATCTAGAACACAAAAAGGAACATCAAGAAGCTATTTTCATGACAAAAATCAAGATAATTTGACGAAGTTATATGTTAGCTAGAGAGTTGTATCTTATAAAAAGGTAAATATTATAAAGCACAAAGAAATGTAAGAAACTATTATCATGACGCAGTAATCAAGATAATGTGAGTTAGTTATATGTTGGCTATACAGTTGTATCTTATATCCAGGTAAATAAGCTAGAACACAAGAAATGTGCTAGAAACTCTTATGCTAATAATCAAGATGATATGGGACAGTTATTTGCTGGCTAAACAGCTGTTTCTTATAAAAGAGATAAATATTCTAAATCATAAAAAGAGTGCAAGAAGCTATTACCATAACACAATAATCAAGATCAATTATGCATAAGCTAGACAGTTGCATCTTATAATAATGTTGATAAGTTAAAACACACAAAAAAAAAAAGTGCAAGAAGCTACTATTATGAAACAATAAACAACATGTGAGTCACTTATAGAATGGCTAGACAATTGCATTTTATAATAAGGTAAAAAATCTGGAAAAAAAGAAAAAGGAAAAGAAGTGTTGTATCTGAGTTAATAATCAAGGTAATATAGCCAAGGTGATGTACATGATGGCTGGGCAGTTGCATATTATAATAAGGTGAATTATCTAGAACAGAAAAATAAATCTACTATCATGACGCAATATGTTTTATTTTATTTTTATTTTATTTGTTTTTTGTTAAGGAAATAGAAGAAATGGTATACTAAAAAAAACATTCAATAATTTTGTAATTATTTATAGACAAACTAAATCACACAATTGATCAAACATAAACTCACGAAAAAAAAGCTAATAATCCTTGCGGTACTATTAAGTTATATGTTAGCTTGACAGTTGCAAGGATTACTGTCCTTTTTTTGCGAATTAATGTTTGATCAGTTCTGGGATTTAGTTTACCAGTTATTAATTACATAATTATCAAATATATTTTATTAGGTTCAATAGCTGAAGAAATCTATATTGTATATGTTGATAATATTGCAAAAATGCTATGATTTAGTTGCCAATAACAAATTTCAAAACTTGTGAATGATTTTTAAAGTTACCATATCTTTCTCTTTCCTGAACAAAATATGAAATTAAACCAGAGCTAGTGATAGTAGAGAGTGGCATGGCTTTCATGCTTTTATATAAAGGGTCGCAAGAGAAAAAAAAGAACCTTTGAAAGAGCTAGAAGCTGTTATCATGACACAATAATATAGATGATATGAGCCAGGAATATGTTGGCTATACAGTTGCATCTTATAATAAGGTAAATAATCTAGAACACACACAAGTGTAAGAAACTATTATCATGATGTAATAATTAAGATATCATGGGTCATTTACATGTTAACTACACAAGTCTTTTTCATAATAAGGAAATAATCTAGAACAGAAAAACGGTGCAAGAAACCACCATCATGACGCAATAATCAAGATATTATTGATCAGTTACATGTTAGCTATATAGTTGCATCTTATAATAAAGTAAATAATATAGAACACGAAAAACTATAGGAAGCAATTATCATGACATAATGATCGAGATAATATGGGCTAGTTATATGTTGGCTAGAGTTGTATCTTATAATGAAGTAAATAATCTAGAACACACACAAAAAGAGCAAGAAGCTACTATCATGCTACAATTATCAAGATTATGCGAGGTAGTAATAGGTTGCCTAGAGTGTTGTATCTTATAAGTTAAACGGTAAAAATATATGAGTCTTGAAAACTCTCCTAATACATTTTATAAAATAAACTCATTATTTTCCAAGATGTGACATTACCTGCTTTATATATCTGTTAAATCAAGAAACTCAATAATGATAAATTACTTGAAGATATGTTTAATATTTTCTGGAAGATAAGAACCACCACCCTGCCTAAGACTCGTAGTTTTTAAGAATTTGTTAAATAAAATAAAAAAAAGCCGGAATACTAAATTCATCATTTCATGAACTACATAAATTTATCAAAGGAATTTTATTGAAGAATTGATGAAATATTATGGAAACTCTTATTTCGCAATATGAAGAACATGTTGATAAAAATCTTGAGACAATGATCGTAATAGGACAGATACACACACACACACACACACATATATATATATATATATATATATATATATATATATATATATATATATATATATATATATATATGTGTGTGTGTGTATATATATATATATATATATATATATATATATATATATATATATATATATATATATATATATATATATATATATGTGTGTGTGTATATATATATATATATATATATATATATATATATATATATATATATATATATAAATATATATACATATTTATATATATATACATATATGTATATATATATATATATATATATATATATAAATATATATATATATATATATATATATATATATATATATATATATATATATATATATATATACAGTGTATATATACCTACATATATATATATATATATATATATATATATATATATATATATATGTATATATATATATATATATATATATATATATATATATATATTTATGTATATATATATATGAATATATATATATATATATATATATATATATATATATATATATATATATATATATATATATATATATATATATATATACATACAGTATATATATATATATATATATATATATATATATATATATATATATATATATGTACATACATATATATATATACATATATATGTATATACATATATGTATATATATATGTATATATATACATATATATATATATATATATATATATATATATATATATATATATATATATATATATATATATATATATATATATATATATTTTTGGGCTCAAGCCATGTCGTCCTGATGGAAGTTCCTATAGGGTAGCTTCCTAGGGTATATTACAACTACGGCGATATTCCCAGAGAATTTACCTTAAGGTACCAGAATTCTAACTCCTGGAGCGAGTATCCCTCGTGAAAGGGATATCGCGACATATCAGAGGACGTATTCTAGACACGCCACATGGCAATCTACATCCTGGACAGAGATTTCGTCTCGTAGGAGGTGATTGGCGAGATACGAATTCGGGAAAGAAAAAGGGGAGCCGCTCCCAAGGCTTCCCTATCCTCCGATTCGTATGCGTGCCTGGCGCCAATCCTGGCGCCATCTGTATTCCTTTTTGCGTAGCTTAACAACTCGGTGTTTTTTCCTGTTTTTCTCGCAAATCTTGGATTTATTCTACTTTTCATGGCTTCTCCGTCTTCGTTGGCCTCTGATAAGTTGAGTATAATGTCTTTTATGTATAAATGTAGGCTCTTGGTAAAATTTTGAGTGATTAATAGGATTAATCTTTGATACAAGAGCCGTAGCCTACCAGAGGCGTCCTGGACGCTGTCGCTCGCTAGGTATAAATTAGTTAGTCAGAGCGACATTCCTGGTTGTTTTGCTTTAATAAATTTTAGCTATTTAGCATTACATAGGATTTCCTTTCGTGCTTAGTATTATTTGGCGAAGTATTTGCCATTCTGGCCTACGCTAGGCCATGTAGCCTAGTCGTTTGGTCCTAGTACTTCATGCATGATTATGGGTTTTCCGAGTGTAATAAAAATTTTATTGAAGCTTTAGGCTATATTTTATACATTTTAGACTGTGTGGAATATTTCCAAGATAGTATACGAGTGAGTTTCGGTGATTTAGGTAATCGATTCTCTTGGTGCCTAGGCTAGTTGCTTATGGAGCCTTAGTATACTTTACCATACTCCCCGGTTGCTTTCTTTTCTTCGGAGAAGGTATGCAATCCCTTTCCCTCTGTTTAAGCCTTGGGCTTATCCCTAAGTGGTTTTTTCCGAATTTATTTTCGATAAAACTATACTGGGGTGTTACTGTACCTTCCTGTTCCTGTAGTATGGTTCAAGAGGGACAGAACAACAGAGTTTTTTAGTCTGAGTCTGTGTTGTCTGGCTTGGGGCTGAGTCCCCCTCACTGACCTGACACAGACAAAGGGAGCTTAGCTCCCTTAGGTCACTACCGAAGGTTTCTGTGTATATGATTCCTTCTTTTGTGATCTACCAGACTAGTCCTTGTTGCTGTTCTCGGGGGAGGATAAGTTCTTTCCCTGGGAGTAGCAACGCCTTCCTTGCTTTGGTGCTCTGGGAGCTGGTAAGTATTGCTGGCCTTCCCCCTTAGATCTCCCTTAGGCTAAGATAAGTTTCTGGGCTGCGGGTGATCTGTCACTAAAGCAAGGTTGGCAGGACCCTCTTGTCCCTTCCCCCTCTTTCTCCGTAATGGCCGAGCCATTACTGTACTGTACGTCATTCTACATCTGGACCTAGTATAGGTTAGGATGTGGAATTGACTCAGCCCCTTGCCGGCCGGCAGAGCTGCTGGCCGGCAAGGGTCTTATGTTTTCGAGTGCTGCCCGGACCTCTCTTGGTCCCTCATCCATGCCTGCCTGTAGAGCCAGACGGCATTGGTCAGGAAGCCTGAATTAGTTTCTCCCCTTCCTTATATGCACTCTTTCGGTTGGCGGGCTTGGAGGTTGTGTACACTCTTATCCCGGCATCCATTTTATTTTTCTTCTAGTGCTGTACCTGACCCGGCTGCCGGCCTATGATGCCGGCAGCCGGGCAGGTGTAGTCTTCTGGTTCTTTTGCTGCCGGCTGGCATCGGTCTTGTACCTTTGCCGGCCGGCTTATGTCAGCCCTTGTCTGCCGGTCACCAAGAGTGTGGCCGGCAGCTGGGTACTACCTTGTGTAGTTGCTGGCCGGCAGCTGGGTACTACCTTGTGTAGTTGCTGGCCGGCAGCCATTGCCGGCCAACATTGGCTGTTACCGGCCGGCAGTTGCTGCCGACCGGCACAGGCATTTGAACCAGAGTGCTGCCGCCTTATAGCTGTTAAGTAGTATACTTTAAAGCTAGTTGTGGTGAGTGCCGGCCGGCAAAGGCAGGCTGGCACACATCCCCCTATACTGTACCAGTATTCTTCAGTATAACATATACAGTAAGAAGAAATCTATGGTAAGAGTTCTGGTACAGCACTGTGTCTTCTAACACTATTGTGTTTTCTTGCGCATCCCTTTGCTGTTGCCCTACAGATAGGAAGCTGAGTTCTTTCCTGTCTATTATCCAGGATTTTAAAATCATTGCTTAGGTGTGAGCTCCACCTGTTTCCTCTGGAAACCTTGCATTGGTTACTCTAGAAGAGATAAACCATTTTGATTTTATTATCTGGAAGGCTGCAGCAATGGGTTGTGAGGGAAACACAAGTGTGTGTCTTTCCTTTCTGAATTGTTATGCTATACTATGCATATCCAGTGATACATAGTTCACTTGATACTCATGGAAATTTCTTCTCTTTACAGAAGGACACTCCGAAGTGGGGAAGTGCTTTCTGCAATGTCAGCAGCAAGAACCTCTGCGGACATGAGTTTTGTAGGAGACACGCAGCATACGCTGTCTCCAAGGATGATCTCCGGTATTGGGACCCTCAGGTATGTACTGTGTGCACTAACCTGATTACTGAGACCTTTAATTCCCCTAGGACAGAGGAATCAAGGGATATAGCTAGGAAGAAGCTTCGTACCTGTGTAAGGGGCTTCCAAAAGAACACTTCTGGCCCTTATCTTCCAAGTGAGAAGATGAGGGCGTATCTTTTCCCTAAGGCATCAGCTGATGCAGTGACTCCCCAGCCTCAAGAGGAGATCCCCTAAGTTCAGATCCAGGTGGATGCTGAAGTCGCGGTCGCGATGCAAGACATCCAGTTAGATGACAGGATGTCTGATGTGGACAGGTGTCAGGAGGAAGACCTCCTGGCAGAAGCCCAGGATGAAGTTCAAGCCCCAGACGTTGTAGAGGTAGACGTCGACGAGGTGTCGGCTACTCCGGTTCAGATTCCGGAGCCTATTCCCTCTACATCGGCCGGTCTCCCAGTAGAGCTGGGACAGGCCCTCTCTTCTATTGTTGGAATGATCCAACAAATGCAGAAGGAGAATCAGGAGAAGGCGGCTGCAATGGAACTGCGAATGCAGTGCCTTGTAGAATCACATGGGCCCCAGAAAAAGCTCAATGTGAAAGACCTTCCCTTGTGCTCAGATGCTAACCCATGGAGGTATGCTGAGCACATGCCGATGACGACTGGAAAGATCGTCATCTCGGATAAGCTGGGCTCAGTTCCCCTGGAGGAGGTGGAATTCTGGCCCAGCAAGGCATCATATCCGGACTGTTATGTCCGGCTGAGGAAGGAACCAGCTTCAAAGGAGGAGACAGAGCCGAAGGAGGTCATAGTGATGGACCATGCTAAGGCTCAAGCTCTACTTTCATCCTCGATGAAAGAGAGGGGCTTCTCTAACTCAAAGGTAGCCGCATTGAATAGGAAGCTCCCTTCCTTTGTGTCCTCGCCTACTGGAGCCTTCCCCTTTTTACAGAATGGGTTTCTGGCTGTACTAAAAGCAGTCGAGGCCGGCAAGTCTTGCCCCTCCCTAGAGGAGTGTAAACCCTTGTCGCTGGCCCTGCCTATGGACCACAAAGACTGGAAGGACGTCCATCTTACGTTCTCAGTTGGAAAGTTGGAGGCTGATATTGCCGGACGCCAGTTCGGCAAGGACCTCCCTAAGCTGTCTGACTTTCTTTTGCGAAGTGAGTTCGATACAAAAGAAAGACTGACTGCCTCAATGTCTCTTCAGACTACTCTCGAGACGATGGCAAGTGACCCCAAGGTCCATGAAATGTTCATGGTAGTGGCCAAGTCTCATCTGGCCACAGTGACGAAGGACCTTTATGGCTTCGTCAAGGCAAGGAGAGCTTGTAGGGAGTTCGTGTTTACCTCGGCTACGGTGAGGCACGAGCCAAAGAAACTAATCTCCTCCAACATTTGGGGAAAAGACCTTTTCCTACCGACTTGGTCAAAGAAGTTGTTGATAAGGCCGCCTTGGAGAATAGAAACCTTCTCCAGAAGTGGGGCCTGGCTATCAAAAGAAATTCTTCCCCGGATGAGGGTCCTCAACCAAAGAGGAAGACTATGAGGACTAGGCTACCGTCTCGGCCAGCCAAGCCTCTTTGACAGCAACAGCAACTGCAATTGCCATTGCCCCCAGTGCCCCAGATCGTGGCACAAACCCCGACCACTTTTCAGTGGGTACCCCAGGCCGTGTCGACACAGTCCACGGCATTCACCCCAGCGTTCGAAGGGCAGTCTACTTCCTTTCGAGCAAAGCCTAGAGGAGCAGCCAGAGGCTCGTCTAGACGCCCCTCAAGGGGAAGGGGATTCAGGGGTCGTCGTGGTCAGGAAGGCAAGACCTCAGGATGGCAGTCCAAGTGAGGTGATACCGGTAGGAGGGAGACTTCTGAAATTTCGGGATCGGTGGACCTTCGATCCCTGGGCCCACAGCCTACTCAAGAATGGACTGGGCGGGAGCTGGTACAGCACTCCACCCCCGTGCCTTCGGTTTTTCCAACACTCCACCCCCGTTATGGAGGAGTACGTTCAAGAACTGTTGGAGAAAAAAGGTGATCCGAAGGGTGAAGCCCATCAATTTCTAAGGGTGGCTGTTTTGTGTTCCCAAGAAAGACTCGGAAAAGCTCAGAGTCATTCTGGACTTGTCGCCACTCAACAAGTTCATAGTGAATTGCAAATTCAAAATGCTAACACTGCAACACTTAAGGACCTTACTGCCCAAGAGGGCATATTCCGTCTCTATAGACTTGTCAGACGCCTATTGGCACATTCCAATTAGCCATCGACTCTCCCCCTACCTAGGGTTCAGGCTACAACGAAGACTATACGCCTTCGGAGCCATGCCATTCGGGCTAAACATAGCCCCAAGGATTTTTACGAAGCTTGCGAGCGTAGCTCTCAAACAATTACGCCTAAAGGGAATTCAGGTAGTAGCCTACCTGGACGACTGGTTGGTGTGGGCAGCATCCGAGACAGAATGCTTGCAAGCTTCCAGTCAAGTGATCCAGTTCCTAGAGTACCTAGGCTTCAAGATCAACAGAAAAAGTCTCGACTTTCTCCATCTCAAAAGTTCCAGTGGCTGGGAATCCACTGGGACCTTTTGTCACACCGTTTCTCCACCCCGGCGAAGAAAAGGAAGGAGATAGCGGGTTCTGTCAAGAGATTTCTAGATTCCGAAAGGATATCAAGACACGAGCAGGAGAGGGTACTGCGCTCTCTCCAGTTTGCTTCGGTGACAGACCCAGTGCTAAGAGCACAGCTAAAGGATGCAATCGGAGTTTGGAGAAGTTATGCATCAAACGCGCGAAGAGATCTGAGAAGACCAGCCGCTTCGGCTAAGTACTCTTCTCAGGCCTTGGTCCCAAGCCAGACATCTAAAGAAGTCGGTTCTTCTTCAGCCACCTCCCCCGTCGGTGACGATTCACTCAGACGCCTCGAAGGAGGGATGGGGAGGTCACTCTCATCGGAAAAAAGTCCAGGGGACTTGGTCCAAGCTATTCAAGACCTTTCACATAAAACTTTCTAGAAGCTAGGGCAGTGCTCCTTACCTTAAAGAAAGTCTCCCCGCGTCACTCGATCCACATAAGGTTGGTGATAGACAGCGAGGTAGTTGTGAGATACTTGAATCGACAAGGATCGAGGTCACCACCTCTCAACCAGGTGATGTTGGCCGTCTTCCGATTGGCGGAAAAGAAGAAGTGGTACCTGTCGGCAGTTCACCTTCAAGGAGTCCGCAATGTGACAGCGGACGCTCTATCCAGGTTCACATCGATAGAGTCGGAATGGTCCTTAGACGCAGGATCATTCTCCTTCATTCTGAATCAGTCCCAGAACTGCAGATAGACCTCTTTGCGACGAAAGACAACAAGAAGTTGCCCCTGTACGTGCCCCGTACGAGGACCCCTTAGCGGAAGCAGTGGACGCGATGTCCCTCGACTGGAACAGATGGTCCTCAACAAACTGAGATCCTTCAAGGGGTAGCGGCAATAGTGGCCCACAAGTGGCCGAACAGCGTGTGGTTCCTCCTGGCATTGAAACTGTAGCTGAAGTTTGTACCACTACCAGATCCAGTTCTGACCCAGCGAGTCCAGAAGTCAACTGTCTGCGCTTCATTACAGAAAACCCGGACCCTGCAGCTCATGATTTTCTCTACCTAGCGGTGAGAAAGCGTTTCGGGATTTCGAAAGCCAGTATAGACTTCCTTGAGGAATATAAGTGCAAATCTACTAGAAGGCAATATGAGTTATCTTGGAGAAAATGGGTGGCCTTTTGTCAAGGCGAAGAATCCGCAGGAGATCTTGACAGACTTCTGCTTATCTTTCTTCTCCACCTCCATGGTCAAGGATTTAAGCGTGTAAGTCTGCTTTGACAAGACCCATTCTATATGCCTTCCAGGTCGACCTAGGTAACGAGATCTTTAATAAAGTCCCGAAAGCCTGTGCTAGGCTCAGACCTTCAGCACCTCCAAAGCCCATTTCATGGTCTTTAGACAAGTTCTTCATTTCGCTTCTCTGTTGAGCAATGAAGAGTGTGCGTTAAAGGATTTGACACAAAAAGTTATTTTCCTATTTTGCACTCGCGTCCGGGGCCAGGGTTAGTGAGATTGTAGCCTCTCGAGAGAGGCAGGTCGTGTTCAGTTCCTGGATGGGGGAGAACTGAACCTGTTTCCGGATCCTACGTTTCTCGCCAAGAATGAGTTACCCACCAACAGGTGGGGTCCCTGGAGAATCTGCCCTCTGAAAGAAGATGCATCTCTATGTCCAGTAGAATGCCTAAAGGTCTATCTTCATAGAACTTCAGACTTCAAGGGTGGTCAACTATTCAGGGGAGAAACATCAGGCTCAAATTTATCTCTGAATCAACTCAGAGCGAAAATCACATATTTTATTCGCAGAGCGGATCCTGACAATACACCCGCAGGTCACGATCCGAGGAAAGTTGCCTCATCCTTAAATTTCTTTAATTGTATGGATTTTGAACATCTCCGTTCATACACTGGCTGGAAGTCTTCCAGAGTGTTCTTTCGCCACTATGCAAAGCAAGTAGAGGAACTAAAAGATATCTGTGGTAGCAGTGGGTCGCGGTGTTAACCCTACTGTTTAACTCTGCGAGGAACAGTGGTCTTAATTGGGACGATTAATTCCAGGGTGAGTGTGTAGTTACATACTGTACTACAAACTAAGTGAGGGCACTGTGTTGCCCATCCAGACTGTTCCATTTCCGAAGGTGAACCTAGCATAAGTGCAGACATGTGTGCCGAGCGTTTCTAACGCTAATGTCATTGATCTGTAATACAGGCTTTTATGACTTTGATACCTCGGTATCTTAAAAGTGGCATCTAATGTTTTTTCTTTCAGACAAACAAGCTCTGTTTACTATCATACTTATGCTTAAAGTTTTGGGTTATCCTCTTCTTATGTATATATATATATATATATATATATATATATATATATATATATATATATATATATATATATATATATATATATATATATATATAATTGTGGTTAACCTGTCTATTTATTGCCTGTCAATAATCTGGTTCTTGAGAACCTTGCGTCTCCTTCACCTGTGTCAATTTATTGGTATAATTGAGCATTCATTCTATGTACCTTATCTGGGATAATTCTAATAGAATTGTTCCTTTATGCAAGCTATGTTGCATTGGTTTTCCTCCTATGCGGATATAAAACCTTTGTCCAATACAAGTATTGTGCGGAGAACTGGTCGATATTTCATATTGACGCAGTGGTTCTTTACAAACTATGCTTTACTGAATATAGGGCGAGACCACTATATTAGCTTGCCTGGTATTCATACATAGGTATATGTACTCTTTGAGACTTTTCCAGAGTCTAGTAGGACTCTTCCCTGTAGGGGGCAGGAAGCTCTAACATAGTTTATAGTTAGTTGAAAAGATGTATAACGGTAACATCTTAGGTCTCTAGGTCTAGTCGACCGGGAAAAAATTACCTCCGGGGAGTACGGCACGTTCTGAGAATCCACAGATACAGTAATGCTCTGGTACACTTCCATCAGGATGACATGGCTTGAGCCCAAAAAACGGATTATGAGCGAAGCGAAAAATCTATTTTTGGGTGAGATGGCCATGTCGTCCTGATGGACCCCCCCTTGCCTTTCTAAGAAAGGGCTGTAGGACCCCTCCCTACATACAGTATCTGTAGCACCTCGTGTACGTTACAAGGAATACAGATGGCGCCAGGATTGGCGCCAGGCACGCATACGAATCGGAGGATAGGGAAGCCTTGGGAGCGGCTCCCCTTTTTCTTTCCCGAATTCGTATCTCGCCAATCACCTCCTACGAGACGAAATCTCTGTCCAGGATGTAGATTGCCATGTGGCGTGTCTAGAATACGTCCTCTGATATGTCGCGATATCCCTTTCACGAGGGATACTCGCTCCAGGAGTTATAATTCTGGTACCTTAAGGTAAATTCTCTGGGAATATCGCCGTAGTTGTAATATACCCTAGGAAGCTACCCTATAGGAACTTCCATCAGGACGACATGGCCATCTCACCCAAAAGTAGATTTTTCGCTTCGCTCAAAATCCGTTATATATAATTTTGTTGATGGTCTGATTGTGTTTGTGTGTGTGCGTATTTCCTCATGTTCGCTATCGAATGAACGTAAAAGGAACTTACAGAATATTTAATGATCCAATTCCATGTAATAGGGTGAAATATGGCTGTCTGGCACCGTAAGCTTCAACTCTTAAGAAATAATTATTTAGCAATAGAGAGATCTAACGTCGCTATTTTTATTTTGATCTAGAACCATCATGACGGAGGTCTACGGACCCCATAATTATAAACCTCCTAAAACTCCAATTAATGATAATAAAGCAGTTGCAATGAATTTTTACATAGATTTTATGAACATAGGAGATTACTTAGGGCTATATTAATTTTAATAATTTTTCCTAAAAAAAGAGGTCTTTGGGTGTAGCTCCCACAAACAGCATACACTGATGTACAGAAACTTGCAGAATCTTTAATGATTGAGTATTATGTATTTTTTATATTGTTTTCAGTTTTCTAAAAAAAATATGCCACCAAAAATATTTTCTTCAGAATATTTGATGGTCGAGTCTTCTTATGCAATTTTTTCTTTTTTTCAGTTTTCTACAAAATGCTGCCACTTAAAGAGAGTTTCTCATTTGGTATATCCGATAAAGCCAATTCAGTGAAAAGAAGATAGCCGGAAACAGAAGATAGGAGAATTTACGGAGGTAAAGAAATGCAAGAAAGAGGGCACGTAGACGTGAAACACAGGATGAAAAACATAGAAAAACTCATCCAAATAGAATTGCAGCTAGCCATAAAGCAGAAAATGAAGAATAGATGGATTTAGGAAGGTACACTAAAGCAAACATAATGACAGTTAAATGTGAGGCAGAGGACGAAGAGCAAAGGCATTTGAGAAGGAACACTACTACAAGCAAAAGGGCAGCTAGATTCAAAGGCGAAGATGGAGAGCAAAAAAATTTAAGAAGGAGCTGCAATTTAAGGAGAATGCCATCTAGACGTGAAGCAGAAGGCGGAAAGCAGATGAATTCAAGAAGGAGCACTAATGCAAGCAGAATGGCAGCTAGACGTGAAGTAGAGGTGGAAGAGCAGATGAACTCAAGAAGGAACGCTAATTCAAACATAATGACAACTAGACTTGAAGCATATGGTGAAGACCAAAGAAATTCTGGCCTTAAAAATAATCAACAAAGAAAAGAAGATATAAGAAATCACTAACCAAGAAATCAAAGAATGACTCGACTTCAGGATAACCAAAAAGAATGATTGTCAATTGAAACCAAGAAATATCGGAAGGAGCTGAGATTAGTTCAAATATTCAGTCATTCATGCACAAACAAGAGCACTTCCTTTTAATGCTGTAAAATGCCATCCTAATGTCTCCACTTATAATCCATGATACCCCTATGAAAAAGAAGACATAGTAAAAATTGTCTTAATATCACATCAACATTATCACTGTGATGATTAGAAATGGAAGAATGAATCTGCTGGATTGTGTTGCCGTAGAGGGAAAATTACACTTTGTTAGTTGAACCTCCTGAATATCTGAAAACATACTACTAAACAATGCCGCTTTCCAGATGACTTCATTTAGAGCAGAATAAGTGAATAAGGGCTGATTTATGCCCATATTTAAAATCCAGGGGCAACCCTACTAATATATATATATATATATATATTTATATATATATATATATATATATATATATATATATATATATATATATATATATATATATATATATATATATATATATATATATATATATATATATATATATATATATATATGTGTGTGTGTGTGTGTGTGTGTGTATATATATATATATATATATATATATATATATATATATATATATATATATATATATATATATATATATATATATATATATACATATATATACATATATATATATATATATATGTGTATATATATATATATATATATATATATATATATATATATATATATATATGTATATATATATATTTATATATATATATATATATATATATATATATATATATGTGTGTGTGTGTGTATATATATATATATATATATATATATATATATATATATATATATATATATATATATATATATATATATATATTCCATTATGTATTATTAAAAATATATCTATTTATTTATACATAGAATTCTATGATTGCATGTTATAGCTTTTATCTTCCATTCCTTCAAAGACTAGTTGACCTAAATTTTTACAAGCCTGTCTGGAACATTTAATTTCTTAGACTCAAGTAATGAAAGGTGATCTTATTTTTATAAAATATCATCCTTGGTGAATATGTCAATCGAGGCATAGTAATTCTTTAATCTTATCAGCGTTTTGTCATTAAACGATTTCATCAAAATTACTTTTTGACTCCCAGATATAATTAATTCCCTTCCATGTAATAAGAGATTCTAAAGTCTCGGAAAATATGGACGGTTTGAAATCATTTGACATTTGACAAGGGGAACTTATTAGCGATACGAAGAAAAATAGAAATTCAATTACTGCCATCTATTAATACCCATGCAATCACAAAATCATCGTAGGATTGTCATTTTATGAGGTCAAATGAATCAAATGAAAAAATTGAATGGTTATCGTACCATTTACAATATGTAATAGTTACTATGAAATAGATTTATTGAAAACATTCTGATTTACTTTTTTTTTTCTTTTTTAAATAAGGTATCCTATATTTACGGGAAATAAAAAAAAAATCTATACAAACCAAACTGGACAGTTTTACCATAGAAATAGAAATAGTATCTCAAAACTTTAATTTTAATGAAATAGTAAGTATAGTATCATCCTCAATAATAGTGACATAACTATCAGAAATATACGAAAAAAAAAATATAAATAAATAAATACAAAAAAGAAAAGAAAAAAAACCGGATTGCTAAATAGTATAATGGAGGAAACAGTTTAAAGGTCACCCATGAATGGAGAAGGCAATGATCGGTGGCATTGCCCAGGGAGGACAATGTTCTCGAAACTGACCATTCATGCACATGAGCAGCGTCTACGGCTCCTTTCCACCTAACTTAGGACCAAGGAGAGCCAGGCAAAGGCTTCTGAAGACTCATCACCAGATATACCTAAAAGCTTCCGCTAACCCCACATACATAGCTCACAAGGCTGGTAAGGTTGCATACATTACAAGAAACTTCGAGCTAGAGAGTAACGCGAACCCCAGTCCAGCAGATTGTTAGGCAGGGACGTTTCCAGTAGGCTACCTCAGCCCTCCTTCAGTTATTATCTTTGTTTCTTCCTTGAAAGGAAAATCCATTAAGCATGGTCTTAAAAAATATAGATTAGGGTCTTCATTCTTTTCTTTCCATTTCAACTTTCGGTGTCTGTTTTAATGAACCATCAAGTTTTCTCTTGCAAATCAGCTAACACTGATGGAGAGTCTCGTCTTTAGAAGCTTTTTGTCGGAAGTTTCTCACAAGTGAGAGAAATTTATTTTGCACGAGTTCTTTGATCAGTGAGGTTTATGCGTCCATTTATTAATCTCTGTTAAATTTATTTCCGAGTATTCTAACGGATCATTAATCATAATTCTCTCTCCAAAAGGGATTCTGAGAATTAAATAAATTGTGACTAATTTACGGGATTTTTCAGGAATATTTTATAACGCAACTCGTACAATGATAATTCAAAAGAAATATAACAAATTATGGTCAAATGCTTGTTTTGATAAGTGTTTGATTAAACCTATATTTCTGTCATATGTCCTTCATCTTCATAAAAGTTCCTAATATAACTTTATTGTTATCCATGGAATATGAAAAAAGACATTTTTTTTTTATTGGTGATAGACTGTTCATAACACCAGCCACCCATTGAGGTACTAACGCTAGAGTTTGTCCTTTGACTTGTCAGACCATATAATATTGGATCCCTCTCTCTGGTTACAGCTCATTTTCCCTTTTGTCTACACACACACGTGCAAAATAAATAGTCTGACCTACTCTGCACATTCTTCTCTTCCTCATACAACAGACAGTACAGAGATTACCAGACATTTTTTTCTTAACTCAAGGGGTTAAGTACTGCACTGTAGTTGTTCAGTGGCTACTTGGCTCTTGTTAAGGTTACAAGAGACTCTTTAGCTATGGTGTCCTACTCTTATAGGAGATAGAAGGGCACTTCAAAATCAAATGATTGTACTCTGGTCGTGGGTAGGTCCAATGCCTTTGCACTATGGTATTTCATTGAATTATCTTGCCTGAGGGTACACTCGGGAGCGCTCCTCTATCTTATTTCTATTTCTCTTGTTTTTTTTTCTTTTTTTAAACTTTTGTAGTTTATATATGAAAAATATGCTTTAATATTGTTACTTTCCTTAAAA
>NC_090742.1:99761191-99781191 GCF_036898095.1 Palaemon carinicauda | reverse complement strand
CGAGAGATAATATGAAAAGAAAATGAAAATAGTTCCCTCCATTAACGTGATTATCTTCCAAGTTCCTTCATTCTTTGTCATCTGTTCAACTGCAATTCTTGACATCTCATCCATTATTGAATTTAATTATTTATCATTTGTTCAGAATGGGGTTCTTTTTTGTTTCTTAGAAGTGAAAAAAAATGAATTAACTTCGTCTCTTATTGATATTATTATGATAATCTATTCTATAAAAAAAAAATCAAATGATTCTATGATCCTCATACACTTTTCTTTATCTTTGAATGAACGCTTTTGATAAAATATGGATTCCTTCTCCTAAAATCAATTCTTGTCCTTTATTTCTTAATTGCACTCTAACAAAATATAACCTGGTAATACGCTTGAAGGAACGAATTATATGACTCCTTATGATTCATAAATATCTAGATTCATTGTCTTTTACAGTTAGATTAACTTTCACTTTGAAACATTCTCAAAACGACGAACATATGTTTGTCGAGTACCAAACTTTCAAAACACTCCTTTCTCTCTTTTAAGACCAGTAATTATTTACTTTTTAGATGAAAAGGGAAAAATTATATATAGTACTGAGCGGCCTATTTATTGTAGTAGGTATATAAATTAATTGTTACAACAGTTGATCTAACATGTAGGAAGTTTATCTACACAATATGGTGTGGAATTCTTTATCAAATTAGTCAAAAAGTCCATTGTGCTAATTTCATATTTTCTATACACATTACTTGGCTGGCATTAGCATGGGGCATGATTCAACTGGGGTTTTATTCCTACCAGTTAAGCGCCAGCCTAAGGCGAGCCCAAAGAAAGATAATACAATATCAGTTATGTCTGAAAGATTACTCAGAGCACAGAAAGCTTTGTGCCGAATACTTCATCAATCATTTTAACCATATATTATACTACCCTGACTACGCCTTAGTTTGGTAATCTAAGGCGGGGTCAAGGAAAAGTAATATACAAGCAATTAGGTACAGAGATTTACATACTTCATGTATCTCCAGCTGTGTTAATATATATATATATATATATATATATATATATATATATATATATATATACTTCATCATCTGGAAAGCGTTTTAATCATATATTGGCAAGCGGGGACTAATTAATTTCCTCGATAAAATAATCGTGGACAACAATTTTAAACAAATGTAAATGCAAATGACATGCAAGATAAAAAAGGATTACTCTTGTTTATACAAAACCCCTAAGCGAATGTGTAGGGCTTCTGATATCCAGTGAAAATCACCCTCTGTATTTCTAATATTTAAACTGCAGTGCTTAGAATCATATCGAGTTGTTAAACTGTCTATCAGAATAATTCAATTTTACTGGTATTGTGTGAGAGCCAAATGGGTGGACATATTTGATATGTTAATTAATATTTATTTCAATTTCACACAAACTCAAACATACACACACACACACACACACACACACACACACACACATATATATATATATATATATATATATATATATATATATATATATATATATATATATATATACATGTATGTATATATATATATATATATATATATATATATATATATATATATATATATATATATATATATATAAATATATATATATATATATATATATATATATATATATATATATATATATATATATATATATATATATATATATATATATGCGTAAAAATCACAGGAAAACATGATGCTCAGATGCAGAAGAACCACAGGGAAAATAAAAAATACGAAATATACGATTAAGTCCCAACTAGTTTCGTGATACTTCTTCAGAGGACTGTGAAGAAGTATCACGAAACTAGTCAGGACTTAATCGTATATTTTGTATTTTCATTTCCCCTGTGGTTCTTCTGCATATAAATATATATATATATATATATATATATATATATATATATATATATATATATATATATATATATATATATATATATATATATATATATAAATATATATATATATATATATATATATATATATATATATATATATATATATATATATATATATATATATATGTATGTATACAGTATATATATATATATATATATATATATATATATATATATATATATATATATATATATATATATATATATATATATATATTCCTACACTCTAGAAGAATTGTCACAAGATTTTATTTCTATATTAAGCACCCACATAAGAACACATTGTTATCATCGAGTTTATTTAGAACATGTTAAAAGAAGAAATGAGGTTTGTTCAAGCAACAACAACTGCAAAAAAAATATTCTTGCACATCAACTAGAGGAATGTCGGGTATGCAGGAATTAGGAGGTACATTTTGAGTGACACTTTTGAAAGCTACCTTTTCCCGAACCACATGTATGTGTGTCTGATGATGTTCAGAAACAGCTGCATAAATAATGCTTTGTATCACTAATGTGTTCGACTTAACCATTTTTACTCGGTACTGACCCAAATACGATGGATCTAGTTTTTGTTTCCTAGGTACTAATCGTTTCAAATACACACAATCACCCCCAAATACTTTCACCGGTGCGGTTTTCAATCGACCATCATGCTTCGAATTTTTTTTTTATTTTTTTTATCATTAGCTCTTTTCAAAAACCTTTCACTGGTTTCCATTATTCTCTTTAAGAGATTTGTTAAATTGAAAAGGTATTGCTCACATGAATAATTTGCTAACTATTGCAAATTAATCAGGTCCGTAAATGGTAACACAGTATCCTGTCCATCCACAAAAATAAAAAGGCGTATCCCTGACCGAGGCATTATATGCAATGTCCAAAGCTAGTTCAGCTGTAGGAAGCATGGCGTGGTAATGAAAGTGGCCATCAGACACTACGTAACGTTAAATTCGCACCACGTCCCTTTTATGCGATTCCACTAAGCCATCAGCTGAGAGCCTCTATGCAGTCACTGAGAAAGTCGTGAAAGATTTTACCACCTTATTTATAAACTCAAGACCATTATCTCTTATCAAAATTTTCGGCCAACCAGACCTAGTAATGAAAGAGCAAAGCGCCTGGACTAATGAATTTGCTGATTTTTCCAACATTGCATAAGTATGAGTGTATCAAGTAAATGCATTCACAAATACATGTATATACTTTGGAAGCGTTATACCAGTAGGAAATGGACTTACAACATTCATTTGCACCCTATGAAATTCAAAATCAATCACAGGCCAATTTGTGGCTTTTGTTAGAGTGTTTTATGTTCTTCGAAACAGTTACAAGTATGACAACATTTTTTATAATATTTTATAGATTTGTTCAACCCTAACAAGAAAAGGGATTCTTGTGCTCTCCTTAATGTTTGTTCTATCAATCCCTAAAGGTCCTGCATACAGACTTGCATATACAATGTGGATGACTGGATTAATTAAAGAGGGAGGAAGAACTACCCGTGCGCAGAATTCCCCTCCCCTCTTCTCATAAAAAGAATATAGTATATCATTCTAAATAATAAAAAAATTCTCACAAGGCACATCCGGAAACGATGGATAACTCTTTGTTTCCCTTTTAATCACTGCTGGTACTCTTTCAATCAATTCCTCTTTTTTCTGTCCCTCTTGGACTTCCTTTATGTCAGAAACTCTCTCCAGGGCAGTCATTCATGACACCCATGGTCATATCCTCGGCCACCCACACACACTCACGTCCCCCCTCTCTCTCACTCTCTCTCTCTCTCTCTCTCTCTCTCTCTCTCTCTCTCTCTCTCTCTCTCTCTCTCTCTCTCTCTCCTCGCCTGGATTGACATCCTGTTTTCTATTTTGATGGGGACCTTCAATATTTTGGGTTCGTTCTTCATTCCTCTTTTGTGCCCGAGTTGTTACTCCTATTACTGCCCTTCTAGAGAGGGCATCAGTTACCTTTTTAACTTCATCTCCTATGTGGTCAAACCCATGTATGTTAAACTCTAACAATCTTTCAATCCATATCGCTTCTCTAGATGTAAAGTAACCTTTGTAAAATAAATCACGTAAAGGGCGATGATCACTTTAGAGCTCGATCGTCGGACCTAATTAAAAGAACCGATGCCCCTCTACAACCCAAAGAATAGCCAATGCCTCTCGAATGAATGTACTATAATTCTTTTCTGCCCCTTTTCATGTCTTGGAAGCTAAACAAATGGGTCGTTCTTTACCTATATCATCTCATTGAAAAATTACGTCACAAATAGCTACATTACTCGCATCTGTTGTCAATAAAAACGGACAATTAAATCTAGGGTATGTGAGTAAATCATTGCATGTACAGGCAGCTTTCAATTGGTTAAAGGCCCTCCCTTTCTTCTTCCACTCCCAAATTTATTACTCTTTGTTTCTTCAAAGCATTTAAGGGTCTCACTATCTCTCCAAAACCTTATATGAATTTACGGTAATAACCAGTGTGCCGAAGGAACCCAGCCACTTCCTGAGGGGCAGTGTTGGATACCTACTGGGGTTATTATAAAACCTAAAAATCTTGCCTGTTTACAAAAAAAGTGTGAACTTTGACAAATTTATTTCTATAACATTACGGCACAATGGTTCTAAAACTTAGCGAATATTGTTATTATGTTCTTTGGCCGCTTTCCTTGCAATTACGATATCGTCTAAACAAGAAAATTATGGTCAATTAAGGGAAGCAACACCGCCATCATTAGTTTAAAAAAATGACTTGGACCACTTTTAACAACGAAAGGGAAAAAATTAAATTGATATAGTGGATTGTTGGCTATAGATGCCATTTTACATTTATTGTCTTCCTGAATGGGTATTTGACAGTATCCAGATTTTAAATCGATAGTTGTAAAACATTTACTATCCTGTACCTTCACAAGTAATTCTTCGATCAATGGTAATGGAAGTTCATTATCCTTAGTGACTGCATTAAACTTCCTATATTCAACATACAATCTTACAGAGCCATCCTTTTCCTTTACAGCTACAATTGGAAAAGCCCAAGGAGATTCGCTCTCCTTGATAATCCCTTGTTCCCTTGATTTACTAATATCCCTTTCTATCTCACCCTGGAAGTGAATGGGTACCTTATAAGGCCTTGACCTCATCGGCTCTGAATGCTCAGTTTCAATGCTAAAGGGAAATAGAACAATCCTCCCAGGTGGCCCGTCACCAATTGCCATCGGGCTAATTATTAGCAATGTTACTAACAACAGGTTGATATTCTGGTGGACATAGTTTTCGTCCTTGCATAATCAAGTTCTGAGCGTGTTCGTCTATGCGGGCCGGAGTTATGGCTCCCAAAATCCCATTATTAGTAATTTCACATAACTCTAATTCATACACGGAATCACCTCCTAACACAAGTCTTTTATTTTCACAAATGAACTATTGCTATGTCCACTGTGTTCTCTTTTATTTCTGACAAGCTCTCTAAGACTACGTGTGCCCACTTGTCATGGGGTTTAACAACAACATTGGTTCCCTCCGGGAGAAGTTGACACGGGGTCACTGATGTGCTCGTAAGTTTGTGGGAAGGCAATACTTTTCCTCTTTCAGGTACAGCTGTTACCTTACTTAATTGTCTCTCCTTTGCGGCAGAAGCACTGACTTTCTCCTGACTTTCGATCGGCAAAATGCATCCTACTGCTTTTGCTGTCATTCTTTCTTTTTACCCGCATGTGTATATTGGATTACTCATTATAAAATCAAAACCAAGTATAGCCTTGATTCCTGGAATTCCCAAGCTAGGCAAGACGGAAAAATTATGTATAAACTTCACAGATCTCACCCTAAGGTTAACGATCGTTGTATGCCTTGCCTGTAGTTTATTTCATGCTGGAGTGTCGAGGATGATGGATGCCGCTGACTGTGATGTGTTTGAGGAGATTCCTTGTTCAAGAAACGAAACACAGGCTCTTGTGTGGGGATCGAATGTTCTTTTCTGGTTGGTCAATCCTGACTGCTAAAATTCAGAGCCGTCTATTAGAATATGTGCGGCACGTGCCGACGACCTCAATTGCAATACCACTACCCCTGCTCCTGTATCTAGTGCTGCGGGGATGAAGTTTGGGGATACCGATGGAGGTCCAATTGCCTGGTCCTTCGAGTCCATCGTAGTCAATCTCACCGCTAGCTCAGCTGTTATGTTGGGGGGGGGGGGCATCGCTGGCTACTCGTCTCCCCCTTCCTCTGTTTGCTTTTCCACGGATGTAGGGCGAGGGGTGGTGTGCTTGTACCAAAGCCTGCCCGCCTTTGGCGTTTTTTGCTTGGCACTCCTGAGATAGATGACCGTCGGCCTGACATGTGTAACAGCGGGTGGATCCTTGGGTGGGGCACTCCACTCGTTGGTGCACCTCTCCCCCTTACAGCCAACATCTGAAGACTCTTCTCACCTGCTCATATCGTTCTCCCCTCTCTAGGTTTGGGGGTTGGTGAGAGCCTCTCATGGCTGCCACCATTCTGGAATTGGCAGAGTTATTCTCCATCATTCTTTCTCCCAGCAAACTCTCTAAAATATTTTGTATCACCTACACTACATCTACTAACAAAGGATTGTCATTGAACAAATAACCACATAAATACGGGTTTACTAATCTGTGAATATGTTTACGGGCAATTGCTTTCTTATCACCTACTGGGAGATTGGCACTTCGTGTAGCAAACGAATCACAATCTTAAAAAATACGAGCGGCAAAACTGAGAACTGACGAAACCTTGCGATATTTTGGTTTGTAGTTTTCTTTCATATCCCCTTTTCTTGCATCGGATAAGTGGTTTTTCTTCATTAAACATCGCTTTATTTCAGTAAAACTTCTTAAACTCTCTCACGGCCAACACAGTACCCCTATTACCAGAGCATTTTTCAGCAATCAAATTATTTGAATTTCTTTTTCTCTTTCTGATCACCTATATGTGGCTACAACAAAGTTTCTCAAAAATACTTTGATCGATTGAAACTCTTCATTGGGCCGTTGAGCATCAACAGGCTTAACACATGCCTGGAGTTCTGGCAATTTTCCAATTATGACGTTTTGAGTATTTTCACTTGGTTGTGCAAGTGTGCTTCCACTACTGTGCGTTTGAACATGGTTCCTGTACGTCAGAGATGCTGTGGTTATTCGCCTCTCTTCTTTTTGTTCAACTAATAATCTGTTTATTTCTTGACTAGGTTATCTAGCATATTTTCCAAGTCCTGCGTTCAATACTCTCGTCTATATTCTTCATCGACATCGTTATAACTAACTGCTCCTTTGTTTTCATTGCCTGCAGCTGCAGCATCTGCTAAGTTAGTCCTTGTATATCTAAAAATCTTAAACTGTTATTTTACCGGCTTAAAAAACTACTTAGCTCACAGGTTACACATACACACTAATTCTTTCTCTTGACACCAATTATGTCCTATGTTGACGGATAATTAAACATTGGAAAATGGGTTTTTTAACATTATTATAAAAAAAATTTGTGAATACACTTTACACTGCCTAGTATTTCTCAGACTGGTACCTATTTGTTCTTATGATTGCTCGAATGATACTGCTTACCGCTCAGAACAAGTAAATGTAAGGTTGCTCTGTCAAATAGCTGATTTGTTTTATTTTGTGGAAATCTCCACTGTGATTAAAATATGCCCGTTACAATAGGCTTACAACACAACACATAACAGATTTAGCACATGTCACCTATAACAGTGTTCAGTGTTCAATCACAAAAATCTATGACACTCATAGTATTCTTAATAAGGTCATTAATCTCACTGTATAAACATATACTTTTATATATTCTCATACAATGCTTAGGATATATATATATATATATATATATATATATATATATATATATATATATATATATATATATATATATATATATATATATATATATATACACATGGTACCTTGTCTTGCTGGCAGTCTATATAGCTTCAAAATTATTTTGATAAATCACTTTTCCGAATTATCATCTTTCGTTTCCTAAAAGCTGAAGTTTTCTTCTTACTCCTCCATTTGCTAGAGCTCTTTTCCTGTCCATTAGAGCAAGCACTCCCTGAGGGAAAAAAAGTCGAGACTATAAATGAGGCTTAATTTCGAGGGAGAAAGAGAAAAGAGGAAGTCGTTTACCTGCATCTTAAAGCTTGAAAAAAGACAGGGAATATTTTACGTGTTTATAATTCTGAACGAAACAAGGAAGGAAGAATATATATATATATATATATATATATATATATATATATATATATATATATATATATATATATATATATATATATATATATATATATATATATTCTTCCTTCCTTGTTTCGTTCAGAATTATAAACATTGTTTATAATTCTGAACGAAACAAGGAAGGAAGAATATATATATATATATATATATATATATATATATATATATATATATATATATATATATATATATATATATATATATATATATATATATATATAATTATTAGGGAGTACCTGGAAATACAGGGTATTTTATTCGTTATATGCTCGTACGGAAGGTTTTTAATACCCGTTTTATGAATATTTGTATCCTCTCTCTCTCTCTCTCTCTCTCTCTCTCTCTCTCTCTCTCTCTCTCTCTCTCTGGCATGTATTCACTTTCATTGCGATAAGCATTGCCTTACGGTTACTTTACTGTAATCGCCACCTCCGCCGCCATATCCAAATATTGCACATTACAGGTACAAAGATATAAAAAAAAATAATCCTTCAAACATAAAGCGTTTTCCGTAATTTATCTTGAATCTCTTTTCTTATAAAAAAGCGATAATTTAAAACTAATGTAATTGTCATATGATGAAAGATATCTAGTTCATAAATGTGAATGTATTTGAATCTTTGTTGAAGTGAGTTGTACTGGTGATTTGTTTATAATAGAAATAATTTATTATTGCTACAAAAATTTATCAAAAGTTTTGTCAGGGTGTGACAAAACTACCACCATATGTCCTTGTTGTAGTCTTCATGTGAGAGGGTCGTTAGCTTATAACTGAGAGGCGAGGTGAATGCACCCAACCTTCATTGAACAAACATAGAGCTTAAACCCCAGGACATCCGAGCAAGAACGTCACAAAAATTCAAACAAAATTAAACATGAGCTTGAAAGGTTATACAGGATAATCTTTAAATCGAGCAGGGAAGAGCGAGTGATAGGGTAAATAAAAAAAATAGTTGCAATGCACGAGCGTGTATGAAAAATCTTGCTTTTTTAGCAAAATACCAGATTCACTGCAAATAACTGTGAAAACTGCTGCCTTGTAGTTGGACTATTTGGTCAAAGGCTACACTCACCACTGTGGTGAATGATGGCAAGGGTATGCGATGGTAAAAAAAAAACCTGATGCTATCATAAATGATGATGCCGCAAGGGCATCGCCTTTGAGCGCCAGCCGTCTGGATTGAGCTGGTAATGGGATAATTGGACGCGAGATACTACAGGGTTCACAATGGTGGCTAAACAAGAGAGGGTACTTTGCATGTTGGTACACTAAGGGGAAGATTAAGGGAGATAGTGGATGTGATGGAGAGGAGGGAGATAGATGTCTTTTGTGTGCAGGAGGAAAGGAAAACCTATTACAGCAGATCATGAAAGGGAAGAAATGGAAACGGGGTCAAAGTAGGTAATGACTGGAATGAAAAAGTGGTAGAAGTAAAGAGAATACGTAATATGGTTTTAAATATCCCGATGTCAATAAGGGATTAGATAATGAGTTTAATTTCAGCATATGCCCCTCAATAGGTTAGTCAAGAACAAGAAAAATGGTTAATTAAAAAAGGGCTTAGGCTGCGTAGAACAATGAAAGAAGAAGAGAAGCTAATCATAGGAGCTGGCATGAATGGATGAGGGGGGAAGAGGAGGCATGGATATGAGGAGGTACATATGACCATGTGTTTTGAATTAAAAATGAGGATGTGTAGTATGTATAAGAGATGACTCAAAGATTTGAATTAACATGTATGAACCCATGCTTTTAGAAGTTGGATAAACATCAGATAACCTAGTAAAGTAGATGAGTGGAAAGTCAAGGACATTATTTATAGGTTAGAGAATCAGCTAAGACGAGTTGTGAAGAACTGTAAAGTATTTTTTGAGTTAGCTTTTGTGAATCAACATTGATTGGTAGTGGTGGATTTTGAAATGAGAGGTAGAAAACCCAGGAAGAAAAGACGGTATCTAGAAATAATGTTTGGGACATTAAAGAGCAAAGTGTGAGCAATTTAAGAGGATTGTGAGAGAATGACGAATAAAAAGAGATTGGACAGGATAAGAAAATGGAAAACATCTGATTGATTATGAAAGAAATATGTATAGGAGAAGTGGAGTAATTAGTGGCAAGAACCATCGGACATGGTGAGTCAATAGGAACAGAAAGGTACAAGAATCAGTTATAAGAAAATCAAAGGCATTTAAGGAATGCAGAGTTAGACATGCACAAGGAGCGGAATAACGGTACAGAAATGAGGTAAAAGATTTTAAGAGGAAAATATGTACATCTATCGGAAGAGCGGTAGAACAGTTAAATGCAAAGCTAGAATCAAAGGAAGGAGAAAAAGATATCGATAAGATTTGAAACTTGAGGAAAAACCAAAGACAGGATTTTGGTCAATTGTTAGTCATAATGAATATTTATGGTAATTTCATTTGGGATGATAGCATTAAGAGGAATTTGAGAACAAATTATGAACAACTATCTAATACTAAAATTGAGAAAGAGGAGTTGGGTGAAGTACAAAGGGTGGAATACATAAGTCAGGAGGGTATTAAGTGAAATGAAGAATGATAAAGCACCAGGCTCATCAGAGTTTCAAATTGAAATGGTCAAGATACTAGCTACAGAGGTTGAAGAATTGATGCTGAATCTATTGAGAACAATAAGGGAGAAAGAAATAATGCGTAAATACTGAAAGATAAGTCTAATAGTACCTATATTCAAGCAGAAATGTGACACCACGGAATGTGGTAACAACAGGGGAATTAAACTAACAGACAATGGTTTGAAAGGTTTAGAGAAGGTCATAGTTGAAGGAAATATGTTAGGTAGGTATGAAGGAGGCACAAAAATAAGCACTAGTGTTGGCTTGACTGAGACGTTTGAAGTAGTGGTTGGGTTACACCAGGGGCCGTCATTAAACTACTACTCGTTTAATATAGTAATGAATGTAATTACTGAAAGAGTGAGGGAACAGTCCTCATGGACTATGCAATTTGCAGATGATATAGTTCTGTGTGATGAAACCAGAGAAGGATATATTGGAGAGCTACATAGATGGTAAGAGGAATTGGAGAGCAGAGAGCGAAGGATCAGTAGAACAAAAACAGAGTATATGTGTTGCAACCCTCAGAACCAATTGAATGGCATACATTTGCTGGGTGAAATAATAAAGACGATAGAAAATTCAAGTACCTAGGGTCATAGGTGGAGGAAACAGCATAGCTCCAAATGGAAGTCAACAGTAAAATTCAATCTACATGGAATAATTGGAAAAGAGTGTCGTGAGTGTTTTGAGATTGAAATATAAACTTAAAGTTGGAGGGAAAGGTACATAAAAATGCAGTGATATATGGTGCAGAGACCTGGCCCATGAAAAAGATCTTTGGGAAAAGAAATGAATGTAACAGAGATAAGAATGCTAAAATAGATGGCTGGGATCACGAGATTGGATAATGCTAGGAATGACTTGGTAAGGGGAAAACAGAGATTACAGAGGTGTCAAAGAAAATCCAAGAAAAGAGACTCCACTGGTTTGGGCATGTAATAAGGAGAGACCAGGAGTATGTTGGGAGGAGATTGTTGGAGATGAATGTTCCAGGTAAGTGGAGGAGGAGGAGACCAAATAGAAGATCGATGGCGCATGTAACAGCAAATTTGGAGGAGAAAGATCCCAAAGTAGAGGACATCGGAAAAAGAAAGAAATTAGAATCAACTTACAAGAAATAGCAACTCTGCAAAGCGGGAGATTATTAGATATTGTAAAGATTGTGAAACAGCAGTAAAGATTCATGAGTGGTAGAGGAACTTCGGATGCCATCTTTATAGTAATGCTGTTACAGGAAAAGTGACTGGATGGGAACCAGAAGCTTATCAGTGTTTCAGTATATTTAGAGAAAGCTTGTGATAGGATACCATGAAAAGTAATGTTTTGGTGTTTGAGAAAGAAGAAAGTCTCACAAAAGTTGGTTAGAATGGTTGATATGATATACTAGCTATA
This sequence comes from Palaemon carinicauda, assembly GCF_036898095.1. Classification (NCBI taxonomy): domain Eukaryota; kingdom Metazoa; phylum Arthropoda; class Malacostraca; order Decapoda; family Palaemonidae; genus Palaemon; species Palaemon carinicauda. The sequence continues at coordinate 99,769,010 of NC_090742.1, read as the reverse complement.
TTTTTAGACAGATATTGTTTATGAGTTTGTCATTGTCCCTCGTTGATGTTGCTCACTATTATGCAGTTTATTGTAATGTTGCTACATTTAACCCTGGATAGGTACGGTGGGTCGTTCGCGACCCCGAGCGTAAAAAAAAAACAGGTTTTTCTCACGTGACTCAGCCCCGTGACTGAATTTGTGAGTGATCGACCTGCAGGAGGTGTCTCCCCTACACGCTCTAGTAGTGTCCAGATGTGCATTGCTGTAGCTGTACTCCTTCCCCGATTTCTGAGACGAGTCGGGGTCGTTCGCGACCGAGTTTACCCTTCTAAGGTAGTTTGCATAATTATCAAAGTTATTACGTATTATGAAATTGTCGTAGAATGGTGCAACTTGTATAGGTTATCAGTTGTGGAAAGTCTTGGTATATTGTTTGGCTACCATGTGCATGATTTTTTTTTTAGTTAAAATGTCGTTCATCACCACGAGGACCATTTTACCGCGATTGCCCCTTTTTCATTTTTTTTCATTTTTTTGCCAAGTCATTTTTCCGTAAGATATTGCCAAATAGTGTCGTAAAACTTTTGCTTGTTTAGTGTTGGAAAGTGTGTCTAGATGATCTGGCTACCCATGCATGACTTTGTTTTTGTCAGATACGACGTAGTTATTGGTATATTGGGTATTTAACTGCGGTTACCAATTTCTGTTTTTTTTCAATATTTGTAAAAATTACTACGTAGTAAGGAATTGCCGTATATTATTCATTTTTTTTTCATGTTTATGTGTTAGAAAGTGTGCCTTGATGGTTGGGCTAACACGTGCATGTCTTTTTTTTTATCTGAGATGCCGTATATTAGAATGTCGGGCATTTTACCGCGAGTACCCCTTTTTCATTTTTTTTAATTTTTTTGCCAAGTCATTTTTCCGTAAGATATTGCGAAATAGTGTCGTAAAACTTTTGCTTTTTTAGTGTTGGAAAGTGTGTTTAGATGATCTGGCTACCCATGCGTGATTTTGTTTTTGTCAGATACGACGTAGTTATTGGTATATTGGGTATTTAACTGCGGTTGCCAATTTCTGTTTTTTTTTCAATATTTGTAAAAATTTACTACGTAGTAAGGAATTGCCGTATATTATTGATTTTTTTTTTCATGTTTATGTGTTAGAAAGTGTGCCTTGATGGTTGGGCTAACACGTGCATGTCTTTTTTTTTATCTGAGATGCCGTATATTAGAATGTTGGGCATTTTTCCGCGAGTGCCCCTTTTTAATTGTTTTGCATTTTTTTGCTTAGTCATGTTACCGTAAGGAATTGGCAAGTAGTGTCGCAAAACTTATATTTTTATAGTGTTGGAAAGTGTTTCTAGATGATCTGGCTACCCATGCCTATTTTTTTTTTAGCCAGATATGGCGTATATATAAGTATGTGTTCGATTTTCCTGTGATTGCCATTTTTTCGTTTTTTCCCATTTCTTTCAAAATTACTACGTACTAAGGAACTATCACAGAGTAATGATTCTTTTATATGTTTATTTGTCGGAAAATGTGCCTTGATGGTTTGCCTAGCACGTGGCTGAAATTTTTTTTTTCTAAAATGCCGTATATTAGAATGGCCATTTTTCCACGAGTGCCCTTTTTTATTTGTTTTGCATTTTTTTGCTTAGTCATGTTACCGTAAGGAATTGGCAAGTAGTGTCGCAAAACTTATAATTTTATAGTGTTGGAAAGTGTTTCTAGATGATCTGGCTACCCATGCCTATCTTTTTTTTTTTAGCCAGATATGGCGTATATATAGGTATGTGTTCGATTTTCCTGTGATTGCCATTTTTTCGTTTTTTCCCATTTCTTTCAAAATTACTACGTACTAAGGAACTATCACAGAGTAATGATTCATTTAGATGTTTATTTGTCGGAAAATGTGCCTTGATGGTTTGCCTAGCACGTGGCTGAATTTTTTTTTTCTGAAATGCCGTATATTAGAATGTTAGCCATTTTTCCGCGAGTGCCCCTTTTTATTTGTTTTGCATTTTTTCGCTTAGTCATGTTACCGTAAGGAATTGGCAAGTAGTGTCGCAAAACTTATATTTTTATAGTGTTGGAAAGTGTTTCTAGATGATCTGGCTACCCATGCCTATCTTTTTTTTAGCCAGATATGGCGTATATATAGCTGTGTTCGATTTTCCGGTGATTGCCATTTTTTCGTTTTTTCCCAATTCTTTCAAAATTACTACGTACTAAGGAACTATCACAGAGTAATGATTCCTCTAGATTTTATTTGTCGGAAAATTTTGTTTACTTTTTTTTTGATTGAATATCATCAAATTTTTTTAGCTAAAATATTATATTGTTTTACATTTTTTTTTTCGATTTTATTTCCCTTCAAAAAAAATTTTTTGGGTCAGAATTTTAATTTTATAGTCGTAAAATAATCGACAATTATCCAGCAACCCACATACAATTTTTATGCATATCCAATAATAATTAGATTAGTAAATAACACCTTGAAATTGACATACCCTTCCTACATTTCAAGTGGCAGATTAGGGAGTCTGAGTCAGTGTGGTTGGCGGCCATTTTGTGGACATATCCGAAGCGTAAGCTGCCCTATCTATATATATTCTTGTTCCCTATAGAATTTGTGATATTTTGGTATATTTTTACCTGCATAAATATCATATTATATATTAAATATATGTATTTTTTTACGAAATTTCTAAGTACTCAAAAAATTACCTTTAGATATGGCCCCTGATATAAATGTAATTTACAAAATAATGAAGATTTTTTTACACATTTCTATTTTAGGATAACATATGTTTATTCCCTAAAAAAATTAGCCACTTCTTATTTCATTTGGGTACCCAAAAAAATTCATGAAATTTGGACAAATTATTTTGGCCAAAAAAAGTTACCCTTTTTTTCTCATTTCAGATCTTCACCTCCATGGGTCTGACTTCATCCAAAATACATCAAGATGTGTCCTAAACATTCAAGAATCAATTCCTAAAAGGATTTGTGTATATATGTATAAACTTTTTTTTAATGAATTTTTATGTCAGGTCTTTTTTTTTCTACTTAATTTTTTAAAATATTTATAATAAATAGTTTTTCTGCAGATGAGTAGTATTTATCTTTACAGTTGTTTTAAGCATTCATTGAAGTTTTTTTTGGCAAAAGAAAAAAGGAGGTTACTGCAAAAACTGATTTTTCAAGAATTTTTTTTGGCGTCGGGGTCGTTCGCGTCCGAGTATACCCTTAAAGGGGTGTCCGAGGAGCGTACCTATCCAGGGTTAACAACATATATAAGAATACTACTTGATAGCCGTGTCTTTTCAATTGTATATATTACCATGGACCTTAGCAGGAACAGAGAAAATATGTCTCCCATCCATCCTTGATAAAAATTATTTTGATATGTTAATAATTCTAGGAACAATTTTCTACACTGCCAAAAATAACCATTTAACTCATACTAAAATAAACGTTTGATCTGGCTCTTCTATGGCAGATATTAACATGAAAATTGGGATGGACGTAGTAAATATCCATCCCATAAATCCCTGAAAATTTCATTTACATATGTGTAGTTTGTGGCGCCAACAAAAATTGTCCTCCCGTGGATATCGAAAAATGGCTACTGTAACTTTTCTATGCCAAGTATTAATAGAAATCTTTATAAGTATGTACTTCATATATCACACACCCATTCCTGTGAAATTTTTTTCGTAATCTGCAACTCTGAGAGTAGTTCACTGCTCATCACTGACTTTTTAATTAAAAAACTGTGTCTTACGAACAAAAGTGATAGCTAGGGCATGCTTATACTAGGCTGGAACATGAAAATTGCAGAAGCAAAGCTTATATATATCTAAATAATTCCTTGAAATTTGATTTGAATATATTTATTGGTATAGAAGTAATTGACCCCGTCGCCAAAAATATCTGCTGCTCCACCCCTCCCCCCACCTCGGCGATAATAATAAAAAGAATGAGTGGGCTATGATTTGACTGAGCTATGGGCTGGGTGAGATTCGTTCGTGAAAATTTGGTATTTCATATAATGTCACTCACTTCATTCCCGAAAACGAGAACAAGGACAAAAGTAAAAACAGCTGTTAAAGAAACAAAAACCTTTGAAGTTAATGTTTGATTACACCAGGCGTCCGTATTAAGTCCTTTTTTATATGATTTGGTCTTAGATGTGTTATTAGAAGAGATAAGAAGTTATGAGTTATGGTAGTTGCTACATGCAGACAATTTGGTGATAACTGCAGAAAATGAAAGGAATTCCAAAAAGGGGGCTAGAGTGGAAGGAGAATTTGAAAAGGGATGGTTTCAAGGTAAATGTGCATGAGACTAGTTAGGTTGTAACTGAGAGACTCTCGTGAATCTAACTGATATTATTTTCAAGAACAGTGAGCTTTTATAAAAACAGTGTAGGAAAGAAGATCAAAACAATTCGAACTTTTCGATACAAGCAGATACAAGAATGAACAGGCTACCTTTCCTTTGCTCCTCTATCCACTCTACCTTATTACCTAACATTGCAAGAGGGTCTGCCCCTCTCTTTTACTCTCCTCCTATACTTCTTTTTCTCACTTTTTCTTCTCCTACCCCTCCCGAGTACCTGCCTTCGGGCTATAAACTGGATTGTATCCAGGGGTACTCTTCCTTATCCTTATCCCCTATTCCCCACTTCCCTATCCCTATCCTGATGATGATGATCAGGTTTAGGGAAGAGCAATAACGACAATATACAAAAAAGAAAAACACCATTATAGTGTACGAGTGTGTAAGACACGAAATGTAGGTAGCTCCCCCACCCCGTGAAAAACCACATATATGTAAAATAGGGCACTCTGCTCTTGAGAGCCGTACTGTAAGAAGGTCATCTGACAGGAGATATGCAAGTTTTGGGTAATCAATAGAGATCAAATCTTTTTTGTAATGCAGGTTGAGTAGACATGTTTTCAACGTACTTCGGATCAAAACGAAAGGGGCCGTTTAAAGGGACGTTAATGTTGGCTTGCAAATTTTGTTGCGCAGGAAAATGTGTGTTGCCGAGTTCATGTCTGTCAGTAGGTGTTGTTTAGCTGTCAGCTTGTAAGTCTGACGACATGGAGTAAATTTTTCCACAGCGTGGCGTAGACACTGGAGATCGTTGGGGAAGGTTGTAGACAGAAATAATAAGGCAGGGATGACTAATAAGTCACCATACCTCCTTTCAGCTGCCACATCCAGGGCATACTTAGGAACGTTCCTTAGTCTTAAGAATATCCAGGAAAGCTGGAGTCATTGCAGCGGAACATCAAAGCTGCTTTGAGGGTACAATATAAACATTCAACCATTCAGTTAGCAGCACGGTGTATACAGTTGCTTGATGAAGGGTGATACGTAAGTGATTTGCCAATGATGTCCACAATTGAGAGGTGAAAGTGGTACCCATGTCGGAAGTAATATGCTCAGGGATTGCAAATATCGCTATCCATCCTGAGCGTAAGGCAGATATACACAAGATGGACTTTGCAGTTTCCATGGAAATGTCTCCAGGCTAACGAGTGGAGTAGTCAATGACTGTAAACAGGTAACAATATCCATAGAATGAGGGTAGGAGACCTATAACATCAACGTGAATGTAGGCAAAGCACCGCTGAGTTTGAGGAAAGGGGCCAACTTTTGAATCGATGTGTCGAAGTACCTTTGTGGTTTTGCACGAAGTAAAGGCATAGACCCAATTCTTAGAGTCCTTAGTAATGCTATGCCAAATGAGCTTTGTCTTCTATAGCTATGCACTAGAATGGTGCGAGGGATGTGAAAGGCCATGAATGACATCAAACACTTGTAAGTGTATGGAAGGTCTCCACGGTCAAAGTCTACCAGTACTGATATCACAGATGAGGGTGGCGTTTGAGTCATTCAGAGGGACGACCTCCCAACTGAGGGATATACAGGTTGTCAAACCTGCTTGGTACTCTGGAACTTTTCGTTGGTCTTCAGCCAAGGCTTTCTAATCCAATCCCAGGTGAATGGCAGAGAATATGTTTCTTGACAGGGCATCGGCATAGTGAATAATTTTCCCAGAGACATGTTGAAGGGTAAAATTGTATTCAGGTACGGAGAAGAGATGTCGGCATTGACAGGTGGACCAGGAGTTGGACTGCCAAGTGAAGGAGTGTGCTAGAAGCATATGGTCCATACAAATGGCGAAGGGCTTAGCCTTCAAGAAGTAGTGGAAGTGACGGACAGCCAGGTGCACTGCCCGCAATTCGCTGACGATGGTAGAATAGTCAGATTCTCTCCTGGATAGTTTTTCATTGAAGAAGGGCAATGAGTGGGGGTATCAGCTCACCACCTACTCGATGACTGCTACAATAGCAACGTCTCTGGCTTGTGGGGGGTGGGGTGCATGTGGCAGGGGAAAAGTGAGAGCAGCAGTGGTTGATAGGCCATTCTTTGCTTTCCAAAGGCTGCTTCTTGGTGGTGATAGCTGCCTGGAAGCAGTGATAATAGCTGATCATGCCCAAGAACTTCTATAGTGCTTTGACGATCTAGGTAATGTGAAAGTTCTGAACAGCTGCTACCTTCTCAGGTAGCGGGTGGATTTCTTCAGGAGTGATGAGGTGCCCTAAGACCTATACTTCTTTAGCGCCAAAGGTCCACTTGTCATAGAGGACTACAAGGCAGTTCTGTTGTAGGCGGTTGAGCATGATGCATAGATGACAGAGGGGTTCCTTTTTGGAGGAAGAGAACATAAGTAAGCAGTCAACATAACAAACAAAAAATGGGAGGTTGCATATGGCTCTATCCATGAGACTTTGGAAAGTTGACCCAGCATTATGAAGGCCAAAATTCGAGTAATTGAAGGTGAATGTACCAAGGGGGGTTTGTGATGACAGTCTTAGGGATGTCTTCTGTGTTCATGGGAACCTGATAATACTCCTTCAAGAAATTGAGAGTGGAGAAAACCTTTGCTTTGTGAAAATAGGAGGTCACTTCGCTTATATTTGAGGGGTTAGTAATTTAGTTCTGTCTGCATGTTCAGGCGCCTATAATCCCTATATGGATGCAGAGAGCTATCTTTTTTCATGGCAATGTGTCAGGGTGATGACCATTGACTTCAAGCCTTTTGGCAAAGGCCTAATTCTTCCATTTGGTAAAACGTTTTTTAGCGGCTGTCAAATGAGCCGGAGCAAGACGTCTGAATCCAGTGAACACTGCAAGCTGATAAATACTATGTTTTACGGGAATGGTGGGCGTTTGGCGAAGTTATGGACATAAGACTTCCGGGTACAATGGCCTCGGTGGGTGCGCTGATGTGGAAAAAGAGGTCAGAGGGGGTGGGTTGGAGAGGCATTGAAGAATACGAATCCGCTTTTTCTTACCATTGGTGAGCTATATCCGCCAGAAGGTGGAAATGTGAGAGGAAATCTTCACCTAGCATTGATAATGTGATGTCAGCACAAAGAAACTTTAAAATATATTTAGCACTTCCAAATGATAATGATATGGTTTCATAACCATGGGTGACTATTGCAGACCCTCGGGCAACTACCAGGTGGATGTCAGCAGATATACCCAGACCACATCGTGTCCTGGAGGGTTGCCTTGGCAAAAGAGAATAGCATGCACCTATGTCTACCAAAAATCTCGTGCCCATACCTTCGTCATGTAAAAAGAAAAGATTAATGACAGGGAGGCCACTGCCACAAGAGATGACCTACTTACCAGTTTTTGGTCCACTGACAATCATTTAAACATTTATTCTCAGAAGTCACAAATTTGGAATAGTAGTAGCCTAACTGCAGTCGACGGGCATCAGTAAGTGGCTGGAAAGGTCA
>NC_090742.1:99751191-99753691 GCF_036898095.1 Palaemon carinicauda | reverse complement strand
AGAAGATAGGCAGGTTTTAGACGATCAATGGAGACCCAGTCTTCTTTGCCACGAATGTTTAGTAGAAATGCTTTCGGACTGCGGCGGATCACAAGGAAAGGGCCCATGTAAGGGGGCGTTAGCGGTAGTTTGCTAGTGTCGTTGCGCAGGAAGACGTGCGTTGCAGAGTGCAGATCTGTTGGTATGTGATGCTTCGCTCGGGGCTTGTAAGTCTTGCGGCATGGAGTAAATTTTCCCACGACGTGACGTATGCGCTGGAGATCGTCGGAGGATGTTGTAGAAGGAAAAATTTCGGCAGGGACGACCAACGGGTCGCCATACACCATTTCAGCTGCCAAGACTTCGAGGGCGTCTTTAGGAGTGGTCCTTAGTCCCAGGAGGACCCAGGGAAGCTGAGTAAACCAGTTGGAATCCTTGCCGCGGGACATCAAAGCCGCTTTAAGGGTGCGATAAAAACGTTCAACCATTCCATTGACAGCAGGGTTGTAGGCCGTTGTCTGATGTAGGGTGATGCCCAGGAGATTTGCTAATTATGTCCACAATTGGGAGGTGAAAGTGGTTCCCCTGTCGGAAGTAATATGCTCAGGGATACCAAATCTTGCAATCCATCCAGAGAGTAAGGCAGATGTACATGAGGCGGACGTTGCAGTTTCCATGGGAATGGCTTCAGGCCAACGAGTGGAGCGGTCGATGACAGTAAACAGGTAACGATGTCCTTGTGATGTGGGTAGGGGACCCACAACGTCGACGTGAATGTGTGCGAAACGACGCTGAGGTTTAGGAAAGGTGCCCACTCCGGAATCCGTGTGTCGATGTACTTTGAAAGTTTGGCAAGAAGTACAGGCGCGGACCCAATCCATAGCATCTTTAGAAATGCCGTGCCAAATGAACTTTGCCTTCAGCAGCTGTGCAGTAGAACAGCACGAGGGATGTGAAAGGCCGTGAATGAAATCAAACACCTGCCGTCGCATGGGAGCAGGAATCCAAGGTCGCGGTCTACCAGTACTGACATCACAGAGGAGGGTGATGTTGGAGTCTTCGAGGGGAAAGTCTTCCCAACGGAGGGACGTGCAAGATGTCCTACATGCTTGATACTCTGGATCCTGTCGTTGGGCTTCAGCCAGGGCATTGTAATCCAATCCCAGTTGAACGGCAGCCAACGTGTTTCCTAATAGGGCATCAGCAACGGGATTCATTTTCCCAGAGACATATTGAAGGGTGCAATTGTATTCAGCCACAGTGGAGAGATGTTGGCATTGCCGGGCGGACCAGACATCAGACTGTCGAGTAAAGGCGTGCACCAGAGGCATGTGGTCTGTGCGAATGACGAAGGGCGTACCCTCTAAAAAATGGCGAAAGTGACGGACAGCCAAGTGCACTGCCAGCAATTCTCGATCGAAGGTAGAATAACCTGATTCTACCTTGGACAGTTTTCTGCTGAAGAAGACCACCTGCTCGAGGACTGCACCAATAGCGACGTCGCTGGCATCGGTGGAGAGAAGGAGAGGGGCATGTTGGATAGGAAAAGTGAGAGCCGCAGCAGTTGATAGGGCCTGCTTTGCATTGCGGAAGGCTGCATCTTGAAGGGGACCCCACTTCAGGTCCTTTGGCTTGCACTTGAGGAAGGCGTAGAGGGGAGCAAGAGTGGCGGCAATGGTGGGCAGAAAACGGTGATAATAGTTTATCATGCCCAAGAATTCCTGCAGAGCTTTGACGGTCGAGGGCACGGGGAAATTCTGAACGGCTGCTACCTTCTCAGGGAGGGGGTGGACTCCTTCAGGAGGGATGTGGTGCCCTAAGAACAACACTTCGTTGGCGCCAAAGGTACACGTGTCGTACCGGACTACAAGGCCGTTTTGGTGCAGGCGGTCGAGCATAATGCCCAGTTGACAGAGGTGTTCCTCTTTTGAGGAGGAGAACACAAGTATGTCGTCCACATAACATACACAGAAAGGGAGGTCCCCTAAGATACCATCCATGAGACGTTGAAAAGTGGCCCCAGCATTACGAAGGCCAAAACAGGAGTAATTGAAGGTGTATGTACCAAACGGAGTGGTGAGGGCAGTCTTGGGGATGTCTTCTGGGCTCATAGGCACCTGATAATACCCCTTCAGGAGATCGAGCGTAGAGAAAACCTTTGCTTTGTGCAGGTAGGAGGTCACGTCGGCAATGTTTGGGAGGAGGTAGTGATCCGGTTCTGTTTCCATGTTCAGGCGCCTGTAATCCCCGCACGGACGGAGGGAGCCGTCTTTCTTCAGAACGATGTGTAAGGGTGACGACCATGGGCTGGAGGCCTTTTGGCAAAGACCCATCGCCTCCATTTCGGCGAACATCTGTTTGGCGGCTGCCAATCATTCCGGTGCCAGACGTCTGAATTTTGCAAAGACTGGGGGTCCCGTCGTCTTGATATGGTGATAAATACAGTGGTTGGCAGGAACCGTGGGCGTTTGGCGAAGTTCTGGACGGAAAACTTCCGGGTATTACGTGAGGAGGTGGGCGT
>NC_090742.1:99738691-99743691 GCF_036898095.1 Palaemon carinicauda | reverse complement strand
ATCTGACTTCTCCGGAATTATTAAGAAACTGACAGCTGTTGGATCCCCTTCTCCAGTATAAATACGATGTCTTTGTATATGTATTCTCATTGCTGAGTTTGATAATGTCCTGAGTGGATGAAAGTACTAACTCCAATCAAGTCTTTTTCATTTTTCCTTTCGTGGCTATAATACATTTTATATTCATCACGTGATTTCTACACACACACACACACATATATATATATATATATATATATATATATATATATATATATATATATATATATATATATATATATATATATATATATATATATATATATATATATATATATATGTATGTATGTATGTATGTGTATACATATATATATATATATATATATATATATATATATATATATATATATATATATATATATATATATATATATATATATATATATATATATATATATATATATATATATATATATGTATATTATACAGTATACATATATATATATATATATATATATATATATATATATATATATATATATATATAAGTAAATTTCTACCTCATACTTAGGATCGAACGCTTGCCCCTTCTAATGAAAGGCCAGGTCGAAACCAACCATGCCACGAGAGGCCATAAAAGAAGTCGGAACCTAACTGCTACCCAGTGGTTCAAAATTTACCTGGCGAGACATCAGTCTCTTACCAGCGAGTTTTCCCCGACTTCCCGGCCCACCACGTGACACAATTGGTAGTAATTCATTCAAATTACCCCTAATGAGTCAATATGGATAAATATCAACACAACATCGTGTTCAAATAGAAATAAATTTCTACCTCATACTTGGGATTGAACACGATGTTGTGTTGATATTTTTCCATATTGACTCATTAGGGGTAATATATATATATATATATATATATATATATATATATATATATATATATATATATATATATATATATATATATATATATATATATATATATATGCGTGTGTATGTATATATGTATGATAGATAGATAGATATATAAAAATATTACGTATAGATATTTGTCTTTGTATTCGCAAGCAGATATTTTTTTATACATACGTACATTTTTGGACTACGTTAATGCTAAGGGATTTTTATCAAATAAATTCCCAGTGACCACCTGAGTACTTCAAGAGAATTTGATATCACCTATGTTGTTTATCCTCCCCATGGATTCTGTAATGCATAGAACAATCAGTGATATTTCATAAGGATTGGAATGGATAGTTGATAGGAATTTAGCCAACCTAGGGTATGCTGATGATGCTGTCCTTTATGGTAGAAGACAAAACGATTTGCTATGCTTGCTTACTAGAATGCATGAAATATCACAGTAGGTTAGGCTGAAGATAAATATAAGAAAGACAGATAATTCGAACGGAGAATACAATGGAAGATAAAATAATATTGTAAGGAGAAAGGTTTAATGAAGTAAAATCATTCAAGTATTTAGGAAATATGATCTCCAAGACAGGGTCTTTAGAATTAGAGTTTAGTGAAATATTGAAAAAAGCAAATCAGATAATGGCTATGTTAAGTAAAATTCGGGAATGCAATCGCCTGAAATTAATTAAAAAAATTCGACTATATATCTGTTTAATGAGATCGGTGTTACGCTATGGTCATAAGTCATGGTAAGACAATGAATCAATCTCCCATAGATTTAGTATATTTGAAAACAAAGGCCTCAGAGTGGATATTGGGACAAGAATGGCAGGAAAGGGTTAGAAATGGTACTATAAGAGAGATTACTCTAGTGCCATTTGTGGATGAGATCATGATGAGGGGTAGATGGAGATGGTTTGGGCATGCTCTTTACACTCCCCAAGAGAGATTAGTTCAGCTGGGCTCCACAAGGCACTAGAAGAGTTGGAGGACCAAATCCTACATGGCTGAGGACTATTAAGAACGAAGTTGGAGATGATAAATGGTCAAGTAATTAATTTAAAGCTTAAGATTGAGACGACTGGCAAAATCTAACCGAAGCCCTTTGCTTCAATAGGCGTAGGAGATGATATATATATATATATATATATATATATATATATATATATATATATATATATATATGGTGGTGCCTCGCTGGTCTGGCCACTAAAAATCTATTATACTATGGCTCGTGCCTGGGAACCAAATATATAATATTATATATACTACGTCTGTCAAGTTAATCAACATCTCGAAATCAGAACTCACTTGTTTCCTTTTACAATAAAACTGTTATATTTTAAAAATATGATTACACGAAATCTGAGGCAGTTAAAAAGCTCCAAGACAGCAATATATAACATACTGAATATGTATAGGTCTCTGAAGTACACTCATTTACCATACTGGGAAATAATTAGAACTATTTGAATATTCTTAACAGAATACGAGTAAACTATTCTAAACAATGTTTATTTGAATAATGCACTTTAAAAAAAAATAAAAATAAATATATCCCGCATGAATCATAAAATTTTGAAAAGAATTTACCTAATATTAAAATAAATCACTCAAAATACTAAGTCTGAACAAAACTTATATCAAGACAAAAAGGTTACGATCTGCAAATTATGTAATGGCAGGAAATGTTAAATCTGAATAATCATTATTATTATTATTATTATTATTATTATTATTATTATTATTATTATTATTATTATTAGCTATGCTATTACCCTAGTTGGAAAAGCAAGATGTTATAAACCCAGGGGCTCCACCAGGGAAAAATAGCCCTGAGAAGAAAAGAAAGAAGGAAATAAATAAATGACATAACAAGTAATGAAAAATCAAAATGAAATATCTCAAAAACATTAACAACATTAAAACAAATATTTAATATATGAACTATGAAAAAGACTTATGTAAGCCTGTTCAACATAAGGACATTTACTGCGAATTTGAACTTTTGAAATTCTACTGATTCACCTACCGGACTAGGAAGATCATTCCACAACTTGGTCACAACTGGAATAAAACTTCTCGAATACTGTGTAGTATTGAGCGTCATGATGGAGAAGGTCTGACTATTAAAATTAATTGTGCAACTAGTATTACGAACAGGATGGAACTTGCCAAGAGATCTGAATATAAAGGATGGTCAGAATTATAAAAAATCTTATGCAACATGCATGAGGAACTAATTGAACGCCGGTGCGAGATATTAAAATCTAGATCAGGATTAAGAAATTTAAGAAACCTCAGGTTCCTGTCCAACAAATTAAGATGAGAATCAGCAGGTGAAGACCACACAAGAGAACAATAATCAAAACAAGGTAAAATGAAGGAATTAAAACACTTGAAAAACTTTCTCAATAAGCCAATTGTTTGTGCAATTGAAGAAAAAAACACACCTAATAGGTTTCTCAAAAGTAAATTTGCTGTTGGAAATAACACTTAAAATTTAAAAAAAGTCATACAAAATTAAAGAAACATTATCAATGCTGATTTCCGGATTTTGAGGAGCCACTGTCCTCATACTTTTCGTTTTGTTAGGATACAACTTCATACCCCATGTTTTGCATCATGCACTAATTTTAGCTAGATCTCTAATAAGGGATTCAGCCAACCCAGACCTACATTCAGGAGATTGAATTGTTGCAAAGAGAGTAGCATCATCTGTATATCCAACAAGCTTGTTTTCTGGAACAAACCACATGTCATATATATATATATATATATATATATATATATATATATATATATATATATATATATATATATATATATATATATATATAGTATGAAAAGTAATGGGCCAAGAACACTACCCTGAGGAACATCAGATATCACATTCCTATACTCACTATGGTGCCCATCAACAACAACTCTTTGAGATTTATTACTTAAAAATTCAATAATGATGCTAAGAAACGAACCCAACTACTCCAAACTGTTTGAGTTTGAAAACAAGGGCATCATGATTAACACAGCACTCAAATCAAGGCAAATCATACGAACTTCCAGACCACAATCTCGGCTTTCTGTACAGCATTGGAGATTGTAAGAAGAGCATCACATGCTCCAAGACCTATACGAAAAACTAATTTTAAACTATGGAACAGACCTATTAAGTCGTATTGCCAAAAGACATTCCAAAACTTCAGATAGTAAGCGAGTTATGGAAATTGGGCGGCAATCAGTTGGACTTGAGCTACTACAAACACATTTACATAGTGGAGTAACATTACCAATTGTGCAACAAGTGCTAAAAGCTCTTCTTCTTGCTAACTTGCGCAAAATAACAGATAACTTTGAAGCACAGAAATCTGCAGTCTTTATAAAACACAAAGGAAAAATACCATTTGGGTCTACACCTCCATAAGCATCGAGGTCCATCAATATAGCTTGAATTTCATGAGATTGAAAAGCTAAACAAGTTCGTTCAGCCTAAGGAAAAAAAATGAGGAAGTTCGAGTTTCTCATTACTGTGCTTGCTGTCAGCCTCATCTGCCAAAATGGTTGCCTTTTCCTGTGAACAGTGAGTGACAGAGCCATCTAGTTTAAATAAAGGAGGAACTGTGGCATACACACCAAAGAGTGGAGATTTAAGGGTAGGCCACCACTTATGGTCCTGGGTTGTACCAGGAAGGGTTTCTTTTATGGTAGAATTGTATTCATTTTCAGTTGAAACATAAACTCTCTGAGCAAAAGCTCTAAGCACAGTATAGTTATTTCAGGTCTAATCTGATCTGTTACACTTCCAAAGATGATAGGCCTCCTGCTTCTCCAAATACGCACTTCTAATATCATCATTGAACCATGTTTTGTCCTTTACTCGGTACCTTAGTACACGAGAAGAGATATGCCCATCAATTATATCAACTATATTCTCATTGAAAGGGAATAATTTCACGATATCTAAAAGCTAAAGAAGTTAGTTTAACCTCAGGAAAACAGGAATGAGAAAGTTCGAGTTTCTCATTACTGTGCTTGTTGTCAACCACATCTGCCAAAATGGTTGCCTTTTCCTGTGAACAGTGAGTGACAGAGCCATCTAGTTTA
>NC_090742.1:99716191-99731191 GCF_036898095.1 Palaemon carinicauda | reverse complement strand
GCAGTTTCGGTAGGCCCTGCTGCTTCCTCCGGTGCCTTCGAAGACTGCGGAGGTAGCAGCAGTTGGGGTTCCAGCGTTATGAAGCTTCATCTGTGGTGGATAAGGGGGGAGGGTTGGCTGTGACACCCTAGCAGTACCAGCTGAGCTCGGTTCAGTCCCTTATGAGGCTGAGATGAACGTAGAGAGGAGAGGTTCCCATTTTTGTTTCATTTGTTTGATGTTGGCTACCCCCCAAAATTGGGGAGAGTTCCTTGGTATATATATATATACATATATATATATATATATATATATATATATATATATATATATATATATATATACATATATATAGATATATATATCGTCATGCATATATATATATACATATATATATATATATATATATATATATATATATATATATATATATATATATATATATATATATATATATATATATATATATATATATATATATATATATATATATATCTATATATATATATATATATATATATATATATATATATATATATATATATAGATATATATATATATATATATATATATATATATATATATATATATATATATATATATATAAATATATATATATATGTCTATATATATGTATATATCTATATATATATATATATATATATATATATATATATATATATATATGTCTATATATATATATATATATATATATATATATATATATATATATATATATATATATATATATATATATATATATATATATATATATATATATATATATATACATATATATATAAATATATATATATATATATATATATATATATATATATATATATATATATATATATATATATATATATATATATATATATATATATATATATATATATATATAGACATATATATATATATATATATATATATATATATATATATATATATATATATATATATATATAGTAGGTTGGCCAGGCCACCATTGAGATATTACCACTAGAGAGTTATTGGATCCTTTGACTGGCCAGACAATAATCCATTGATTCCTTCTCTCTGGTTACGGCTTATTTTTTCTTTGCCTACACATACACAGAATATTCTGGCCTATTTTTTACATACTCTAGTCTTTCCTCATATTCCTGACAACAATGAGATACTAAACACTTCTTCACCTAAAGGGTTAATTACTGTACTACAATTGTTCTGTGTACTTTCCTCTTGGTAAGGGTAGAAGAGATTCTTTAGCTATGTAAGCAGCTCTTCTAGGAGAATGACACTCAAAAATTAAACCATTGTTCTTTAGTCTTGGGTATTGCCATAGCCTCTGTACCAAGGTCTTCCACTTTCTTAGGTTAGAGTTCTGTTGCTTGAGATTACACTCGGGCACACATTTTTATCTTATTATTCTATATTTCTCCCTCTTGTTTTTTTGGAAATGGTGTGTTGGGGAGGTTTAATAGAAGGGCCATGGAGGCCTGGTGGTTTATCAAGAGGTCGTCTTTTCCTTTTCTGATTCTTTTTCTTCTCAAAACCATCCTTACTGTCCTCCCTTCAGTTGAAATGGCTATCCTGGAGGGTATTTAGCCTTGCATGGTATATCGGCTCCTCCATGTTGACCAGTTTTTCCGACTTTTTACTATAGTCTATGTGTTTCATCAATAACTTAATTTATAATTTTGTACATGTTGTTTCTGTTTTAATTCTTGTTAATCTAGTTTTTAAGTATGACGTCTCTTTTTTTATTTCTCTTAATTCTTATGCTGTCTGGAGACATTGAGCAAAATCCGAGACCAGTACATCATAGATTTCGTCAATGTGGTCTTCTCTATTGTAATATTCGTGGTCTTTATACAACTATTCAAGACCTTACAGTTGCGTCCAGACAGTATGATATTCTTTTGGCCTCAGAAACGTTTGTAAACAGACACGAATTGCGTCCTCTATTTCCATTATTGAACTAGCCAATTATAAAATTTGGGGTCGTTTAGTTGCCAAACTAGGTACTGGACGAATTCTTTAACAAGTGAAAATCTGGGTAAAGAATTGTTGTTTTACACTTGATCTGGAGGACTGGAGCTGGGCGGTTCTCTTTTCGAGATCGCCATTAATAATTTAGAATAAGATTGCGCCCTCCAACTAAATAACTTGGAGTAAGTAACTGTATAAATTGATCCATTCCATTTGTAATTCACTGGTCAATTCAAATTCAAATTTGTTATTTCTGTTTTGATTGGTTTTGTTGTAATATACTTATTATTGGTTTTTGTAAGTCGTAATACAAGTGTAATCTAATTTTAATTTAGGTCTGTTGACATTTTTTTCTGTAAAATTAGGATAAAAATGTTATTGTAATTATTTCATTTGCAGAATGAAATGTCTGTAACGACTTCAACGTCGTGACGTTACATGCCTCGTTCGTATGGTTGGTTGAGGTGTCAATGGTCTTATTCTGATTGGGCAGGTGCAAGCCCCTGCAGTTGCGCTACAACGTTGGTTTCTAATATGAGGTACTCATGTGAGCTCCTTATAACAGCTTTTAATAAGCCAATAATGTTGAAACGTGATGCCATTCTTATGGCCAGGGAAATGGCGGTGTATATTAGGACTGAGTACCCTGCTTCTCATAAGTCCTGCTATCAATGTGGATGTCATGAGATTCAGGTAATAAAAGTTTGCGGCAGGCATAACAAATTTTATTTGTGTTCAATCTACCGGAATCCAGACATGGATGATTCTATTTTCGATTGTCTTTTTACCATTATGACTAAGATACAAGAAGATAATAGCGAGACTTCTTTTTTCTTTGTTGGTGATTTTAATGCTCACCATAGGGAGTGGTTAAGTTCTCTCTCCTACCGATCGCCTCTGAATCAGGATGTGAGTAAATCATAAATGAAGCTACCCACAGGTCTGGTAATTGTTTGGACCTTGTATACACTGACTCCCCTGGCTTTATAAATAGTAAGGTTGGTTCTCCAGTCGAGACATCTGATCATGCCTTGATTTTATTAGTAGTGAAGACTGAGCACCTTGTCCATGATGTATCATACTCTTGTAAAATTTATTTGATATCCCAAGGAAACTGGAATGGGATTTTACATGATCTTTTGTGCTTGAATTGGTCACAATTATATAGTAGTATAGATCATGTTGTCCCTTTGAATGTCAATTTAGTCAGCATAATTGATAGGTGTATCCCTTCTCGTGTGCTAAGGTACCGAGTGAAGGACAAACCATGGTTCAATGATGGTTGTACACATGCTTATTTGGGGACACAGGAGGCCTATTCTTTTGGAAGGGTAACATATCAAATTTTACCTGGAATAACTATATTCAGCTTCGAGCTTTTGCTCAAAGTTTATGCTTCAACTGAATAGGAATACAATAAGGTGGTGGTAGTAAATTTTTTGGAAAATAAAACTAATTGACTAATTCAAATGAAATTTTATTTGCTAATAGAAAGCATGCCTACTCACGTGTGTAGAAAGTTTCATGAAGATCCATGTAAAAAAAATGAAAAGAAATAAAATAAGTTAAATTTGCAGTAAATTTCCCCACTTTTTGAAGTAACACTCCATCTACAAATATCAAAATATTGAACTTTTGAAAGTTGCTATAAAAAGAACTTTCAATTAATAGATATGCAAAATGGTTTCTTCAAAAAGGTGAAAATAACTGTTTAAAATATTTTTGAAGTTGCACTTTTTGGCATCAATAAAATATTTGCGATTAAATAAGAAAAATAAATAGTAAAAATTAAAACATAAAAAATCCCCTTTGTTAAATCAAAGCCCTGTCATTGCCAATAATAAAGAAAAAACTGCACATGAATATCTCAAAAAATAAAGATATAGTGTCAATTTGAATGACGATAACTTACTTTTGAGTTTTGGGCATTTAAAGTTTAAAATACTCCAGCGGCGTACTCTGAGAGATCCTTTCAGCTCTCTTCCTCCTCATTTTCCTTCTTATTGGCGTGTCCATTCTTTCGTCCATCTTTTTTTAGGTATTTCAGCATGCCAGCTGAATGTTCAACACCAAAGAATTCACATAAAGAAGACTTTGCGTATCCTGCCTTGTATCTTGCAACAGCTGTGGCCACTGCGAAATTGACCTTCCTCTTGCTTGCCCTCAAGTGCTTAGGGCATGTCTGCCAAATACGGTGGTGCAACGATTCATTTCTATTTTGGGTGAGTCCTTGGAGGCATTTCTTCATCATCTCGTCAGTTGTTAGACGTCCATACACCTGTTTCAGCAAAGCAAATTCATTTTTACTCAATCATAAATAAACTTTCATCTTTGTATGCGATTGAGGTGTTTTCTTCAGAGCAATTGCCTTATTATAAAAGCACCAGGAACTTGTACCTTGGGGACATAGATGATGCTGAGGATTATCATCTGTAGAAACGCAATGGAACAAGGTTGACAATATTTCATTCCTCATTTCCTGAGGAGATGTTCCAATCTTTTTGTTCAATGATACAGTAAAGTAATACTGGAGAAAATCTATTACTAGATCAGTAAGTTTATGTTTACCTCCCATGGACACCTTTCTCTTTTTTTTGGGTGGTGCTTGTGTCTTTCTTGATGTACTAGGTTCTGGTTCATCTTCATCAGTTTCAGGTTCAACCTACTTACTTTTGCTTCTCTTAAGCCAAGGCCAAAGCGTTTTCCGACGTGATTCACACACTCGATTTTAGCAACAGTGGCACCAGTGCCATACGGACCAGTGCCTCGATTCATTCCTTTGATAGCAGCGTACGAAGAGCTATCACCATCAGATACCACACTCGTTTACCTGAAATTATAACTGAGAGATCTCCCCCACATCAAAACTGCCGACTCTGCCTCCATCCCATCAGAACTTCCTTCATAATTCTGTTCACATTCGGAAACCATGTGAGAGTCCAATCAGTCTATATACTCAAAATGAGAGATCGGCCCCTTTTCCATCAAACTACGTTTGTTGTTACACTTTTCACAAATCAAACTTGATACTTCATTGTCAATGATGAGACCAGAATCAATTTCTATGACAGCCCCGACTCCAAAATTACTCCTTTGACCCCTGTAGTGCCACGACCCATCGAAGCTAACTGCAATATCAGGGATTATATTTTCATTTTTTTTTCATATCCCTCAAATATTACTTTGCGACTTTCTCCATTATACGACGAGTATGATCAACTGCAAAGTCAGTAATAAATTTTGCATATCTAATAAAGGTTTTGAATGAAAAATTATTGAGCCCTAAACAAACAACCAGATTTTCAACACCTGAACACCCTCTCCCTATCATAATCATACAATAAATCAACATCAGTTTTTTGGAAAAAAAATTCTGATTGTTTGCTTGTTTGGCGTTCTTTGCTTTTCCTGTGTTATCATTGGTCACATAACCACAATAACTACATAACACTTTATAATATATATCTATTTGATGATGCACATATTTTACATTCATATTTTTTTTTTACATTCAGGACACAATAAGTCTGAAACAATGTCAGATATTTCAGATTCCGCACACAAAAAAAAATTAATATCTGTTTTTCCACTTTCACTTTCTTCTTTTCCACTTTATAACAACGATTTTCGTTTCATAGAACTCGTGTTTGGGGTTGTGGGCACTGTTGTGGATGTAGAAGGGGTAGCAGTTGATGAGGAAATGGCTGCCGAAGTTCCAGGAACTTTCTTGATCTGTTCTTCTTTTATTTTTGCTAGGCGCTCTTCTCTCATGTCTTTTGCCCTTCTCTGGAGCTGCATAAACCTTTTCTTTGATTTAGGCATGTTTGTAAATGTCTACAACAAGAAATAAGGACAAAATAACGGGAAAAACGAAAGCACATTCATAGCTAAAAATATTACAGTCTTCTTCTAAGGGAGTCACACAGACACTGATCATGAACGAAGTTCCCGAGACTTACGAAATACATGTATAGTTCCCGGTATACCTATTTTTACCCATTTTATTACATAAATTCTTAATAAATAACAAATAAAACGTGAAATATAACTATTTTAACATATACTACGCATTGTTTACTATGAGCTCCGAGCACGTGGTGTTCGCAGATGACGTCAAAGCTATTATAAAATAATAAAATAAAATACTTACAGGTAAGATTTCACCATGATAGGCTACTTCTGGACAATGTTGCCAAAGCGTTGGAGAATTTTTTTCTGTATATAACTCATATACCAGAATTTTTCGATTTTTGGCCTCAGAAACCGTATTCTTATACATACATACATACATACATACGTATATATATATATGTATATATATATATATATATATATATATATATATATATATATATATATATTTATATATATATATATATATATATATATATATATATATATATATATATATATATATATATATATATATATATGTGTGTGTGTGTGTGTGTGTGTGTATATACATCCATACATTATTAGTGAAGACTTAGCAGCTTGTCCCTGATATATCATATTCTTGTAAAATTTATATGAAATCCAAAGCAGACTGGAATGGGATTTTGCATGATCTTTTGTGCTTCAATTGGTCACAATTATATAATAGTGTAGATCCTGTTGTCCCTCTGAATGAGAATCTAGTCAACATAATTGATAGGTGTATCCCTTCTCGTGTGCTAAGGTACCGAGTGAAAGACAAACCGTGATTCAATGATGATTGTGGACGTGCTTATTTGGAGAAGCAGGAGGCCTATCACCTTTGGAAAGGTAACAGATCAGATTTGACCTGGAACAACTATACTCAGCTTCAAGCTTTTTCTCAGAGAGTTTATGCCTCAACTGAAAAGGAGTACAATTTAACCATAAAAGAAACTCTTTCTGGTACAACTCAGGAACATAAATGGTGGTCTACCCTTAAAACTGCACTCTTTGATGTAGATGCAACAGTTCCTACTTTACTTAAACCAGATGGCGCAGTCACTCACTGTCCAAAGGAAAAGGCAACCCTTTTGGCTGATGTTTTTGACAGTAAACAGCGTAATGAAAAACTTGAACTTCCTCATTCCTGTTTTCCTGAGGCTAAACTAACTAGTTTAGCTTTTCGATCTCTTGAAATTAAAGCTCTGTTGATGGACCTTGATGCCTATGGAGGTGTAGACCCAAATGGTATTTTTCCTTTGTTTTTTATAAAGACATCAGATTTCTTAGCTCCAAAGTTATCTGTTATTTTGCGTTAGTTAGCAAGAAGGGGAGCTTTTAGCACTTGTTGGAGAATTGGTAATGTTACTCCTCTATGTAAAAGTGTTTGTGGTAGCTCAAGTCCCACTGATTATCGCCCAATTTCCATAACTCCCATATTATCTAAAGTTTTTGAATGTCTTCTGGCAAAACAGCTTAATAGGTTTGCTGAAGGTAATCATCTACTCCCTTGTTTGCAATTTGGTTTTCGTAAAGGCCTTGGAGCATGTGATGCCCTTCTTACAATCTCCAATGCTGTACAGAAATCGCTTGATTGTGGTCAGGAAGTTCGTATGATTGGCCTTGATTTTAGTGCTGCCTTTGACCGTGTTAATCATGAGGACCTTGTTTTCAAACTGAAACAGTTGGGAGTGGGTGGGTTGTTTCTTAGAATTATTATTGATATTTTAAGTAATAGATCTCAAAGAGTTGTTGTTGACGGGGAACATAGTGAGTATAGGAATGTGATATCCGGTGTTCCACAGGGTAGTGTTCTTGGCCCATTACTTTTCATTCTATATACAAATGACATGTGGTTTGGCCTAGAAAACAAGCTTGTTGCATATGCAGATGATGCTACTCTCTTTGCATCAATTCCATCCCCTGAATGTAGATCTGGGGTTGGTGAATCCCTTAATAGAGATTTAGCTAAAATTAGTGCATGGTGCAAATTATGGGGTATGAAGTTGAATCCTAACAAAACTCAAAGTATGATTGTAAGTAGGTCAAGGACGGTGGCTCCTCAACATCCGGATCTCAGTATTGATAATGTTTCTTCAAATTTGTATGACTCTTTCAAAATTTTACGAGTGATTCTCGACAGCAAATTTACTTTTGAGAAACATTTAAGGTCTGTTTCTTCTTCAATTGTACGAAAAATTGGCTTATTGAGAAAGTCTTTTAAGATTTTCGGTGATCAATCTATTCTGAAGAAGTGTTTTAATTCTTTCATTCTACCTTCTTTAGGGCATTGTTCTCCTGTCTGGTGTTCAGCTGCTGATTCTCATCTTAATTTGTTGGACAGAAACTTACTGTCTATTAAATTTCTTATTCCTGATCTAGATATTAATCTTTGGCACCGTCGTTCAATTAGTTCATTATGCATGTTGCATAAGATTTTTCATAACTCTGACCATCCTTTACATTCAGATCTCCCTGGACAATTCTATCCTGTTCGTATTACTAGGCAGGCAGTTAATTCTAATAGCCAGGCCTTTTCCATCATGAGGCTCAATACTATGCAGTACTCTAGAAGTTTTATTCCTGCTGTTACCAAGTTGTGGAATGATCTTCCTAATCGGGTAGTTGAATCAGTAGAACTTCAAAAGTTCAAAGTTGGAGCAAATGCTTTTTTGTTGACCAAGCGGACATGAGTCTTTTTATAGTTTATATATGACATATTTGTTTTTGACGTTGTTAATAGATTATATATATTAGGACATATCTATTTTGACGTTGTTACTTTTTTAGAATGATTTATTGTTAACGTGTTCTCTTCATTTATTTATTTCCTTATTTCCTTTCCTCACTGGGCTATTTTTCCCTATTGGAGCCCTTGGGCTTATAGCATCTTGCTTTTCCAACTAGGGTTGTAGCTTGGATAGTAATAATAATAATAATAATAATGATAATAATAATACACACATACATACGTATATACATATATATTTATATATATTTATATATATATATATATATATATATATATATATATATATATATATATATTGTTATTTTATATATAAGACTATATTATCTGTCGGGCCGGTCTTAGAACCCTGGTCCAGGATACTTGTGTGACATTGACCATACTACGCAGCTGAGTGGTAGGGTCAATGTTACATAAGCATCATGGACCATGGTTCGAAGCCCGGCCGGACAGATACTATAGTCTTTGAGTGATTTCGCCTTGCGTCCTGATCCCAAGGTTGTTAAGAGAATCCAGACTTCAATGTGTTAATATATATGGCTTACATGAAATATATTTATATATATATATATATATATATATATATATATATATATATATATATACATATATATATATGTATGTATATATATATATATATATATATATATATATATATATATATATATATATATATATATATATATATATATATATATATATATATATATATATATATATATATATAATATATATATATACATATATATATATATATATATATATATATATATATATATATATATATATATATATATATACATATAATTATATATATATATATATATATATATATATATATATATATATATTTATATATATATATATATATATATATATATATATATATATATATATATATATATATATATATATATAAATAATCATTGTCCATGTAGACTGGTGTTTATAGTATGG
This sequence comes from Palaemon carinicauda, assembly GCF_036898095.1. Taxonomy (NCBI): domain Eukaryota; kingdom Metazoa; phylum Arthropoda; class Malacostraca; order Decapoda; family Palaemonidae; genus Palaemon; species Palaemon carinicauda. The sequence continues at coordinate 99,721,617 of NC_090742.1, read as the reverse complement.
GGTTCCTGATTGCCCTGCTTGCTATGGAATTCAGGCCTTTCCTCATTATAAGTGATGTTTTAAGTAGCACGCTCTTTCACAGCAGTCTTGGGACAATATCGTCTCTTACCTTCTCGAAATTCCTTTTTAATGAATTGGGTATGGTCCTTAGTGCCTATGATTGTTGGCACCATATCTACCAGAATATTCCATAGCTTTTTTTGTTTGATGTGTATATCTTAGTACCTTTCTATTTTTTTCTCCCCTTATCCTCCAATTTTTATTCCCTTGATACTGTGACGTTAATGAGTGATATCTATTTCGTTGTGTTATCGATCAGAGTGAAGTCGGATCCATGTGTTTCTATAACCCTGTCGGTGCATATACTATAGTCCATTATTAGTTTAGCTTGATAATTTCCTACCACAGCTTGGGCATGATGTTCGTACTATTTGTTGCTGTTTTGTATTTCATATTTTCTACAGACTACAATGGAGATCTTTGGACACTGTAATATTGTTCCCTATATTGAGTTTGAACAAATGCTTATCAATTATTGGCGAAGTGGTTGATATATTCTTCTTTTACCATACACTCACTGCACTTAGGCTAGATTTTTTCTTCGCCAATGGGTCGCCGAATATATCTTGTTCCTAAGGCTTGATCTTATGCTGCCATCATCGTCCGTTTAGTTTCCTTCTTTATTTTGTCACTCTGTACCCATTGCCTTGTTTTCCTACTGGTTATCTCTTCAGTTAGCTTCATAAATTGTCCATGCACAGCTTTTCTCTTCTATTCTTCTTGTTTTATCTCTTTTATTCGTATACACTTTTGCGTGTTCATCCTTCCTTATTAGGTTTTGTTCTCCTGCACTTTTTACCCATATATCGTCTCTGTTCTTCAGGTACTCTCCTAGCGCTATACATTCAATGTTGACTAAATATACTATATTTATGTGTCCTTTTTCTCCTCCACTTGGTGGTATATAGAGCCTGTCAATACTCACTCTTGGGTACAATCCTTGGTGCATGTTCATTACCTTAATAGTTTTTCTATCTATGTTTCATAGTTCTAACTTTTTCTATTCCACAATTCCAGCACTGTACCTGATAAATGACACTTTTAAGGTGTATTATTATTATTATTATTATTATTATTATTATTATTATTATTATTATTATTATTATTATTATCATTATTATTATTATTATTATTTTTTTTTTTCTCTAGGAAATATCCATAGTTAGAAAAGCAAAATACTTTAAGACTAAGGATTAAACAGGAAAGAATATAAGAAAAAAACAGTTAGACCCCGTAGTGAGAAGGATTTTCTTCCTAAAAAAGTTGCTTACCACAGTTGAAGAGTTTTTTATACCATAACTAAGAGGAAAGTACCCACTGGACAATTATAGTAGAGTAGTGAACCTCTTGAATGAAGAAAAACTTTTTGGTCATCTTAGCGTTTTCAGGTATATGGCGAAGAGGATAATGTGTAGAGAATAGGCCAGGCTATTCGGTGTGTGCGTAGGCGAAGGAAAATGAGCTCAAACAAGGGAGGAATCTAATGCCAAACTATATTGTTAGTCAAAGAATACAGGAACTCCCTAGTGGTAGTATCTCAATGGTTAGCTGGTGCCTTGCTTTGTTATAGATCTAATATCTACATAGATGAACAGTAATTTGAAAAAGAAAATCCAAAATTTTTTTCCAAACAAAATCTCATCATTCTGGACATTCATATAAATCTCAAAACTCTTGGCAAATTAGGTAACCTTCGTAATCATATCTAGTAATTAATATCGTTTTACATTTCTGTTGATTTCATGTCAGGTTGAAAGGGAATATCTTTCAGTTAAAGGTTTGAATTAGGCCTTATTATATATAACTTTGTTACCCCTATGCGGTAATATCTAATTTTGTGTCTAAAGTTGGTTTAAAACTTTAGATGGTAATTTCGTTAGAGGGGATAACAAGAGTACTTATAACTGGTTCGGGTATATTGCTAGTTTTTAAGAAGAGAATTTGACTGTGATATTCGATGACACATGGAAAATTTCCTGAATGCCAAGTTTCTTATTAAAGTCACTGCAGTAGCATCACAAATACCAGTGTGAGAGAGAGAGAGAGAGAGAGAGAGAGAGAGAGAGAGAGAGAGAGAGAGAGACTACGTGTGTGTGAGTGTGTATGCGTGTGTATGTTTTAATATTAAATGAGAAACATTTATTATTACTAGCATATCTTTGGTAAAGGTCACGGATTATAATCAAATTCAATCATGTTTATTCTGCATTCTCCACATTATCATTGACTATACTGTATTTCAAATTATATTACAGAAAACTAATTACATGCTCACAGTAAACATGTCCTATCTCCTTTTGTTATTTACCTCTAGGTTCATCATCTTAAGGAATGTTTTTTTTTTTTTCTGTAAAGAATAAAGAGATTTTTTTTCGTGCAAAGAAGTTTTATCTTCAGGCGAGGGACTCATTTATTTCTATTTTTCATTAGAAATAAATATCAAACTATTCTTTTTTTACACCCATTACCAAAGCTGTTTGACCTTCATTTTCCATATATCATAATATCTATATAAGGGCACATTTTAGCAAAGGGATACTATTCCATGTCAAACATACAAAGTAAAAGTATGAATGAAACGTGAAGCATTTACATATTCTGAGTCACTTCTGTTTTGGTCACACACTTGTATTTTAATTATTTCAACGTTCATTATATTAGGTATTGCTTTCAAAAGATGAAGCAATCAAAATTGAGTATTTGTTTTCTCTCATGTTAACCCTCTTCTCATAGCTCACAGCTCAATATTATTCAACACAAACTTGCTATTCACTTTGCTTTCTCTACTGGCATATAAAAAACCACCTCAACGTTTTGTTTTGCGCTGTTAGAAAAAAAAAACCGTAATTTTAATCTGAAATTTTCCGTAAAAATATACTGTTATCAACCATATTTCAGTAAAATACAGATGACGATAATTTTGCCTTACTCCTTAACGTTAATATATCACTCCCTAAAACGGTAAAACTCTTGGAAAAAATGTTGCCAGACATTTACCTTTTTCTTATAATTGCCCTGCTAGTAGGTATTTACTGTCAATTTCATGAAGATACAAATATATTATTATTTATCAATGTAATATAGGAGCTGGGTGATATTCTAAAACTATGAATAAATTTAAACAACTTTATATTGATTATATAAGTAGTATATGTTTTCCTAACTAAAAACTGCACTCACCATCACATATATTCAATTTACAGTTAAATCAGCGCTTTCATTTTCAATGGGGCACTTCATCGTAAGTGAAATATGATAAATACATAATAACGTTTTAAAAGGCGTAATTTTTTTTATTTTTATTTTCGGGTCTCAATTTAAGTATTCAGAAGGTAATAGATATAATCTTCCATGAAATGTCTTTGGGAACATCGTATTCCATGTCCATCACAAACCTTCTTTTCATTTGGAATTCACAATTTAGAGTAAAATAGAAAATTTCATAAAAGGCAAGCTTAGTAAGTCTTTCCCATCATTAATACTAATTAGTAATATCCTTAAAACTCTTCACTGCAATATCAATATCATTGTTATTATCATCATTTAATATAAGCTGTAAAACTAAGGAAAACTGAAATACGATCTATTAATGTCGCAAATAATTCTAGGATATTGTTTTCCTATTTCCATACAAAATTACTGAATGATTCTAATCATGCCTTTCTTCTTCCAGAAACTATCTAAAAAAATTTGTTCTTGAATCATAGTAATCCTCAGAATAGGAAAAATATATTAACATCAACAATAAAAGTTATATACAATAAAAAAGAAATAATGTAAAGTGAAAATAATGATAAAATTAGCAATAACAAAGATACCAATTGTATTATCTGGTGAGATGTTAATACTTACACCAAGAGTAGCAGTGGAATTCACCACATTCCAAATAATAAAAACCTAAATAAATGTTAAACTTGTTCGGTTAACACTGAGAGTTATGATGTGATTTCAAAATCTCTTAATCTGGTTAGATTTTAAATCAGAGAGGACGGGTTGGTTGGTTATTTGATTTCCTTGGAGAGTTAGAAGAGGTGGGGGCAAAAGGTCTACCTAGTTAGGTCTGGTATTTTACGAAGTTTTGCGTGTTTGTTTTGTTATGGGTGAAACTCCATAACAGCCAGATGACACACTATCTCCGATATCCTATAGAAGCCATAAACACCAACTGATAATCACATGAATGAGTAATTAAAGGAGAGGTCGAGTATACTTGATTTCCCACAAAGCAGTTTGTAATGTATAAACAGGTTTGACATATAAGTTCACTTGACTTGAAAAGAAAAAGCTGGCTGGATCGCATTCGTAAGAATTATTCTACTAATAGCTTTCTAATATTCAATGATTTTGAGCGACAAAAAAACAACAATATATAATGTATATATATATATATATATATATATATATATATATATATATATATGTATATATATATGTATATATATATATATATATATATATATATATATATATATATATATATATACATATATATATATATATATATATATATATATATATATACATATATATATGTATATATATAAACATATCTATATATATATATATATATATATATATATTTATATATATAGATATATTTATATATATATATATATATATATATATATGTATATATATATATATATATATATATATATATATATATATATATATATATGTATGTATGTATATATATAAATATATATATATATATATATATATATATATATATATATATAATATATATATATATATATATATATATATATATATATATATATATATATATATATATATATATGTATATATATATATATATATATATATATATATATATATATATATATATATATATATATATATATATATTTATATATATAAATATATATATATATATATATATATATATATATATATATATGTATATATATGTATATATTTGTGTGCGTATGCGTGTGTGTGTGTGTATGTAGAATGAAAGAGAGAGAGAGAGAGAGAGAGAGAGAGAGAGAGAGAGAGAGAGAGAGAGAGAGAGAGAGAGAGCTAAACTTCAACACACGCGGACTGCGGTTAAGTAAGTGGTGATTTGGAAAGACATAAGTGATGAAGTCCAACTGAACAATGCCCCAAAGGCACGCATTGCCCTTATTACACCGTAAGCGGTGGACTGCAGGCGTTGCTTAAGGATCTTTTGAAAGTTTTTCCGACTCCTAGCGGCACTTGTTTTATACCCTTTTGCTTTACATAAGTTTCTGCTTACTTACCTACAACTTGACGACCAAAACTCTATGATATTTATTCAAAAGTACGGCACCTTGTTATTAGTTCAATTGCACTTGGACACTGAAAGGACTCATAGGATCCAG
>NC_090742.1:99706191-99711191 GCF_036898095.1 Palaemon carinicauda | reverse complement strand
GTACGTTGAAGAACCAATAACTTGTCTCACTAATAAAGAAATAATATACGCGACCCAGCAGAATTCTCATTCACCCGTAATATCATCTTGCACGCAATCTATCGAACCAAACGTACCTTCGAATTTAATAGTGCAAATAAAGAAAACATTACCGGGATCTGAAATACTAATCCTTTCCGATACTTTGAAAACTAACGGATTGTCCGTCACACAAGCTATTTATACAGTAGGCTCACATCAACAATGTAATATTGAAGTCTGTAATCATTTAAATAACACTTTAGTAATTCACAAAAATCAACATATCTTGGATGTAGAAATTTATAAACATCGTATTCTTACCGTTGCTGAAATCAATCACTCTTAATCAGTTGGGGATGAATCCCTTTTGAGATCTATTAAAAATAAAATCAATACAGACATTCAAGACGAAGAAATTCAGCAGAAAATTTTGAACTTTTAACTAAATATCATGATGTTTTTTCCACTACGGATGGATCCTTAGGAAAAACAGATGTGATCGAGCATCAAATAAGGTTAAAGGACAAGCAGAAAATTATCTATGTACCCTCGTACAGACTCCCTATGAAATTCCAGAATGAAATAAATGATGAAGTAGGTAAAATGCTAGAAGAAGGAGTCATTAGGAAATCAAACAGCCCTTATAATTTTCCTTTAATAGTAGTACCGAAAAAAGATCGAACATGGCGTATCTGCGTCGACTTTCGTCGTCTAAACGAGGAAACGATCCCTGATCGATTCCCAGTGCCATGTACTGACGATATTTTGTCTTTGTTAGGTCAGAATAAATATTTTACCAGTTTGGACTTACTTAAAGGCTTTCACCAGATATCATTAGAAGAAGATAGTATCCCATACACAGCCTTCAGCACCGCCAGGGGACATTATGAATTTTTACGGATGCCTTTTGGTTTACGTTGTGCTCCTATAACATTTACAAGAATGATTAACATAGTGTTTGGAGACTTGTTAGGGGATATATTGCATGCCTTTATGGATGATCTTGTAATCTTTTCCAACACCTTAGAAGAACATCTACGTAAGTTAGAACTAGTACTACAGAGATTAAGACAACATAACTTAAGGGTAAAGATTAGTAAGTGTGAATTTTTCAAAACAGAATTAATATATTTTGGTTTCATGGTGTCAAGCCAAGGTCTTAAAGTAGTCCATGATAAGGTGTCGGCTATACGTAATTTTCCCATACCTACTAATGTCAAGGGAATACAGCAATTTCTGGGTTGTAGTGGATATTACAGGCGTTTTATACGCAACTATTCAATAATAGCCGCTCCTTTAACTGATCTTACGAAGAAGGGCGTAGATTTCATATGGTCTGAGCAACATCAACAGGCGTTTAATACTTTGAAAGATGAACTGTGTAGTTCTCCTATCTTAAAATTTCCTGACTTCGGTAAGGAATTCTTCATTGCAACAGACGCCTCAGACTTAGGAGTAGGAGGGGTATTGCTTCAGCAATATGATAAACAATTTTTCCCGATAGCTTTCTATTCTCGAAAATTGAGAACTTCCGAAAGTAAGTATGCAGTAATAGACAAGGAAGGGCTAGCTATTGTTAATTCACTAGTGCATTTTAAGTTCATAATTTACGGTTATCACGTTAAGGTTCTTACTGACCATAAACCACTAACAGAGTTCTTTAAAGGCTTCAACCACAGCCCTAAACGAACTCGGTGGCATTTGATCATTCAAGATTTTGGGGCAAGAATCGGGTATTTACCTGGGAAAGCAAATATCATTGCGGATGCATTATCACACAACCCCGTGTCATCTTGTACGGAGCCTTTAGCTGAATTAATAGATATATCAACATCCATGCCTATTGTAAAAACAATATCTGAACAAGAAGATTTAGGCTGGAGCGCTGAATTGTTACAGACTGAGCAAAGAAAAGATCAAAAAATAAAAACAATTATAAATGCTTTGAAAGGCAATCATAAGGAAAAGGAATATATAAAGTATAAGCAGCAGAATTATATAATCAAAGATAATATTCTGTGTAGGACTGTGACAAGGAAAACCCGCAATACACCACATATAACTAACGACCAGGTAGTAGTACCAATCTCACTTATTTCCACTGTCCTGAATTGGTTGCATTCAAATCCATTACATGGACACCCGGGGTTCTCATTAATGTCACAGAAAGCCATATCATTGTTTTATTGGCATACGATGCTTACAGATATAAAAAGACACATAGCTAATTGTCGCACATGTCAGGAAAACAAAGGGAATACGAAAACACCTGTCAGCCTAGGAGCTTATCCTGTGCCCAATCAACCCTTTGTAAGAATACATTTAGATTTGTTAACAGGATTTTACGAGTCAGACAGAGGAAATAAGCACCTCTTAGTAATTATAGATGCTTTAACTCGATATACAGAACTAATAGCGCTTAAAACTAAAACTGCGATTGAATGCGCTAGGAAATTTTACGAGTGTTACATTTGTAAACATGGAATTCCACACATGATAATCTCAGACTCGGGTGGTGAATTTAATAATCACTTTCTTACCTCATTGTGTGAATTCCTCAGCATAAAGAAAATAAATACCATGATATATCACCCAGAGTCGAATGGGCTAGTGGAAAGAGCAAATAGGAAGATATTAAATATATTAAGAATAACACTAGGGGGATCAGACCCCTACTGGGATATTGCAATACCGGCGGCACTGAGTACTCTGAATCATTCATATCATATATCAATTAAAATGTCACCGCATGAAGCATTGTATGGTACCCCAGTTAGAACGCCTTTCCATGTATTAACGCCTACAACTAATCTATCAAATCCTTTACAAGAATGTATAAATGCAAGTATAAGTCGATATGATATCCTTCGAAAGAATTTAGAAGAATCACAAATCATAATGAAAAGGAATCATGATAAAACAGCGAAACCAACTAAAACATATACCGTGGGTGATAGCGTATATATTCCAATCAATGTACGAAAAGGGCTCAATTATAAACTAACACCTAAGTTTGAAGGCCCATTTAACATTTTGGAAACATTAACTGCCAATAGGTTTAGAGTTCAAAACGTATCCCAACCCACGGATGAGAGAATAGTACCATTGGCTCACATAAGAAATTAAAAAGAAAAGAGAGGAAAAGAAGTGAGGGAAATTTTTTTTTTATTTTATGTGATTAAAAGTTTTCTTTTTAATACAGGAGTAATTACATATATTTTTCTCGTTACGGGTTTCCAAGATGAATTTTTTGTTGTTGGGAGTGATATTGTTCGCTCAGACATTTTTCTCGTGTGGGATGAGCTCTAAAACTAAAAGTCTAAATTTTAAATATGGCACTATAGTTGAAAGACAAGAACACGTTTTTATTACATCAACCAACGTAGTTGTAGAAGTGAATATGCAAGCAATTTTTCTTCAAGAGAATGATATCACTAGCTTAAGAACCGCCATTTCAAGGTTTTCTGCCTCATGGGATGAGTTGCATAGAAGACATTTTCATTTGACTACAGAGAGTTTGCTTGGATCAACATTAAAAGTTGCAGAGATGCTATCTGATGACTTGAAAAATAAGACTTACGAGACAGGATCTTTGGCTTATGACCTTTTGATATGGACTGTAGGACACGAACATAAAGAAAGACGAAATCCGTTTATTTATGCTGCATTAAACATCTTTGGGTCTGTTGCAAGTTTACGTTTAGGAATTTCCAATCGTCTTAAAATTAGTAATCAAAATAAGAAAATTGAGCTCTTGACTCATGAAGATGAATTGATTATGTCAGAACTAAGGAATCAGTTAGCTTCAATCAATAAAATTATGGATTTAGTAAATGAACATTCAAATAATATCATTCAGATTATTGAAGTACAGGATTTGTTGGCAACATTAACGTATTATGATTCAAAGATAGATCACATACATAACTGAATTGCACATTTCATTGAGAAATCCAAGGATTATGTAGAAGCTATCACGTTAGCAACTAAAGGTGTACTGTCGCCCCATTTGTTGCCTATAAATTACTTAAAGTTAATTCTGGAGAACGGAAGGGATAAACTAGGCTATGTTCCTTTGTTAGACGAACATAGGTTAGAATTTTATTACAGCCTAATTACAGTAAACGTTGATAATAACAAAATTATGATTACAATTCCCTTTGATTCTTCTGATGCCTGGCAATCTTACAGGATATCACCATTTCCGACTTTCATGACGAATCACTCAAATCCAGTAATATCCAGTTTGACAGGGCACGTATTGATTTTCCCAGACAAGGAAACATATACGGTCATTAAAGACTTGAATCAATTAACTCACTGTTCAGACGCAATGGATAGAAAAATATGTACAGCTGACTCATTTGAATTCCATAAAAACTTAATGGATTCATGCGAGTTAGGTATAGTGCTCGACGGTGCTCTCTCCCATACAAGTGAAAATTGTCGGATAAGCTTTATCCCTTTGACAATAATGAGTTCAATTGCAGACTGAACAATGGCTCGTGGATACGATACGACAAGGACGGCTTCAATGTATCATGCCCTGACGGATCCACGTCCTTCACCCACATCTTCGTCGCAGCAGATGGTTGTATCGGGACTTCCCCTAATTCCATGGTGACTGGTCTACGGACACTCATCAGAGAACGGGCCTACTTCGCGAACTTCACGTGGACCTCTACAATGCCAGCACTCCCTCTCCCGTATAACAGACAGGTTGCAAAGCGGTTGATGAAGCTTACCGAAAGGGACCACCTGTCACCGACTTATAAGGAAATCCTTCACCCCATACTACTAGCAGGTCTGGTTCTCACGGTGGTGATATTTATCGCCGTGAGCATCCTTGTTTGGCATAGGTTACGGCACAGCAGGCAGCTACAACGAAATGTTTCGCCTTGTCCAGACAATACTCCTTATTTAATTCAGTTTAAAGCCGTTTGAAGTGGCCACCTCATTCGCTAAAGGAGTAAATTGTT
>NC_090742.1:99681191-99696191 GCF_036898095.1 Palaemon carinicauda | reverse complement strand
AGGCGTTGCTATACGGGCGGCTGGCGACGGCGAATACTGCTGCAGAAGGTATGCGTTGACAGCGTCATAGTAACGGTGAGAGGCGGAGGGGGGATGGGGAGGCGGGAGGAGCGAGTCACTCCGGGGTCACCAATGTGACGGCCGAGAGGGGGTTGTGAACTCAAAGGCAGGATGCAATCAACTGAGTTGTTTATTAAGGAACACTCTCCTTTATATACAAAACATCAAGGCAACAGGACATAACATGTTCGAGAGACAGACAATGTCACAGAGCAAAACCGGAGACATGATCATTCAGGTTCTTTTTAGTGCGAGGGAAGAGCGCAGATACAAGCATAATATATACACAAGGAATTATGTACAATTGTGTGACACACGGTTGGTACAATAAAATCCAGTTTGGAAAACCTATAACCCTAATGGCTTTAACCTGGAAAAATAGCCCAATGAGGAAAGAAAATTAGTAAACTATTAGATTGCAAGAAATACGATGAACAATTAAATTAACATATCCTAATAACAATAAATATAAAACAGTTTTAATAAATTAGTTATAAAAAAAAAATTCATGTCACCCTGCTAAACATAATAATCATCCACTGCAAGTTTGATCTTTGGAAGTTCCATAGTGTTAATTACTTGACTCGAAAGATAAATCCATAAATTGGTCACATGTGCAATATAGCTTCTAGAATACTCTGTAGTATTGAGCCTTATGATGGAGAAGACAAGACTATCATGATTAACTGCATACCATGTAGCCTATTACGAACAGGATGGTACTGTCTGGGAAGATGTGAATGCAAGGTATTTTTTCTGCCAATTTAGACGAGACAAAATGTGTTCCTCTTCAGTAAATTTATTATAAAAAATTACAACTAAAATTTCAAGTCAGAATTTGAATAAAAAATAAATAAATGAAATTAAATAAATAAATAAAACATTATCAATACTATGATCTGGATGTTCATGTGCGAGGTAAATGTTACCAAACTTTATCAAACAATCGTTTAGTTTATATATAAGGAATTGCGAGCAAGATATTCACAGAATTTGAAACAAAATAGAACATGAGATAGCATGCTTACACTGGTTGATCTATTAACAGTACAGAGAAGAGCAAGTGATAACATAAAAATGCAAAACTAGTTACAGTGTACGAGCATGTATGAAACATGTGCAGTGCATTGCTCCCCTCAATAAAAAATTACATTTATGTGAAATAGGGCCCCTTGATCAATAGAGGCATATTATAGGTGGGTCATCCGGCAGGAGATATGCAGGTTTTAGGTGATCAAATGACACCCAGTGTTCTTTAGCCCGAATGTTAACTGAAAATGCTTTCGGGGTACAACGCATCACGAAGAAAAGGCCCTTAACTGGTGTCTTGCTAGTGGTATTGTGTAGTAAAACTTATGTTGCTGAGTCTGTATGTATTGATAAGTGCTGCTTTGCTTGGGATTTTTAAGTCTAGTGGCAAAGAGGAGACTATCCAAAAACGCAACATATGCAACAGAGATTATCGGAGGAGGTTGTAACGGAGCAAATTTTGCAGGAACAACCAATGGATCGCCATACACAGTTTCAGCTGTCAAGGCATCCAAAACACCATTAGGAGGGGTCGTTAGTCCCATGAGGGCCCAGGAAAACATGGCAAATCAGTTTGAGTCCTTGCAGTGGGACATCAAAGGAGCTCAAAGAATGCAATAAAAACGTTCAACCATTCCGTTGGCAACAAGATGGAAAGCAGTTGTCTAATGTATAGTGATTCCAAGGAGAATCACTAATAGAGAGGTGAAAGTGGTACAAGTATCTCGCTCTCCATCCTGAGAGTAAAGGAGATGTATATGAGGAACACGTTGCAGTTTCTATGGAAATTAATTCCGGCCAATGAATGGAGCGGTTGATAGCAGTAAACAGGTGACAATGTTCTTTTGATATGAGTTGGAAAATACTACGTCCACATGGGCTAAACAACTCTGAAGTTAGGGAAGGTGCCCATTTTTGAATCCGTGTGTCAATGTACTTTTAAAGTTTAGAATGAAGTAAAAGGGCAGACCAAATCTCTAGCATTCTTAGTAATGCCGTGCCAAATAGACTTCGGTTTTAGTAGCGGTGCAGCAGATTGGCACAAGTCATGTAAAGGAACATAAATGAAATCAAATACCTGTCAGCACATAGGAGCAGGCATCCATAATCGTGTTCTACTGGTACTAACGTCAGAGAGGAGGGTTTTGTTTAAGTTGTTGACGGCGAAATCTTTACAATGGAGGGAAGTGTAGGAAGTTCTATATTCTTGTTACATTTTGCTGGATCTTTTCATCGTGCTTCTGCCAAGGCATTGTAATCCAATCTTAGTTGAATGGGTGCGATGTATTCCTTGTGAGGACATTGGCAATGGGATTTATTCCCCAAGGGACATGTTGAAGGGTGTAATTGTATTCTGCAATAGCAGAGAGATGTTGGTAGTGATGGGCGGACCAGGCATCAGACTGTCGAGTGAAAGTGTTCATCAGAAACAGGTGGTCCATGCAAATGACAAAGGAAGTACCTTATGATAAATGGCAAAACTGACAAACAGCCAAATGGACTACCAGCCATTTGCAGTCGAAGATATAGTACCCAGAATTATCCTTGGACACTTTTTTACTGAAATAGGCTAATGGGTGACGCAAGCCGTTGGCCACCTGTTTGGGTACTGCAACAATAATAACTTTGCTAGCATCAGTAGAGAGGAGAGGGCATGTGGCATGGGGAAAGTAAGAGCAGCAGCTGTTGATACGGTATTCTTCGCATTGTAAAAGGCTGCTTCTTTTAGGAGACCTCACTTAAGGTCTTTTGGCTGGTCCTTGAGGCAGCCAAAAGTGTGGGCAAGTGTGGTGGCGATGGCTTGCATGATCGGTTATAATAGTTGATCGTGACCATGAATTCTTGGAGTGCTTCAACGGTCAAGGTGAATGGGGAAGTACTGAACAGCTGGTGCAATCTCAGGGAGTTTAAGGACTCCTTTAGGCGTTATGCAGTGACTACGAAAGACACTTTTTTGGGGCCGAAAGTACATAGGTTTTACCGGACTACAAATCATTTTTCTTGTAGGTGGTTAACCACGAAATGTAGGTAATGGAGGTGTTCTTCTTTGGAGGAAGAGAGCGTAAGTACATCATCCATGTAACATACACGTATTGGTAGGTCCCCTAAGTTGCCATCCATGAAGGGTTGAAAAGTGGATCCAGCATTACGAAGGCCAAAACAGTAGTAATTGAAGGTATATGAACTGAAGGTATGTGGGCACTTGATAATACCACCTCAGGAGGTCAAGCATGGAGAAAACCTTCGCTTTGTGCAAATAGAAGGTCACGTCAGTGAGGTTTTGGGGGAGGGGGTAGGTATCCGGTTTTGTCTGGATATTTATGCACATGTAATCTTCACATTGATACAGAGAGCCGCCTTTCTTTAGGACGATGTATAGGGGTGACGAGCATGGGCTTCAGGCCTTCTCGCAAAGGCCCATTGCAGCAAACGTTCGTTTATCGGCTGCCAAACAATCAGGTGCCAGATGCCTGTATCTACCCAACACTGGGGCCCTTGTCATCTTGATTTGGGGATAGATACTATGTTTGGCAGGAACCTTGGGTGTTTGACAATGTTCTGGACAGAAAACTACTGTGTACAGCGTGTAGCGATGGGTGTCGTCATCTGTGGGTGCGCTCATGTGGAATGCAAGGTCGGAGGCAGTGGGTGTAGATTTGTCGACAAGTACGAGCTCATTTACTAATTGTCAGTGAATGACAGCAAACACCAGACAAGAAAAAATCAGCACTGAGGATTGGCGATGTGATGTCACCAATGATAAACTTTCAAATATATTTTTCAGTTACAGACGATATTGTGAGTGTTTTGTAATCATTGGTGGTATCACAGATCTAATGGCAGCTACCAGGCAGACGTCGGCAGTCTTAGACAGACTACGTCTTGTTCTGGAAACTAGCCTTGGCAGAAGAGAACGGCAAGCATACTTGTCTACCTAACAATGAACACCTGTATCTACATCATGTAAAAGAAAAGATTATTGAAAAGGGTGGCCCCTGCCATAAGACATTGCCTACATACAATGTTTTGGGACACTGACAACCGTTCACACATTTTTGTGCAACATTCTTGAATCTTGAGTGATAGCAGCATAACTGCGGATGATGGGCATCATTTTTTAGCCGGAAAGGTTGTTGGTTGGAGCGCGAGCAAGTAGTAGTATAAGTTGGCGATGGGTGGCTTTGTCACCACTAGCACGTTATGGGGTGGGCATCTGTGTCCTACCGTATTCCACTCTGCTGCGGTCAATGTTGATTAGTTATCCTTTTCGTCAGGAGTGGAAATATTGATATAGGTCTTGAAGGTGGCTGTCTGTAAGGCCCTCGGCTTTGATTATTATGTACTTCATGGGAATGATATCAACATTGGGGATGACAGCGAATACAGGTTCCGGTAGGCAGTGTACTCAAAGAGCCTCTAAGTAAGTACAGTTCACAAGGAGAGCCATAGACGGATTCCATATATAGGCACCAAGTGATAGGGAGTACTGCTCCAGGATATATATTTTTAGGGCGCCGTATACTATTGGGCTGTTCCATTGTTCACAAAGCCAATCAAAAATATCTGGGAATATCTCCTCGGTGATTGTTGTGAAAACAATGTCTATTGTACTTTACTGCTTAAGCGAGTCATGTCTTTGATGGAAACCTGAACTTAGGCACGCTGGAACCAGGTAAGCCTTTCTTCGCTGGTAAAGGTTGGCAGTTTCATTGAGGGGACATATGTTGGAGAGTCAGGTTTCATGGGCGTCATCATAAAACATTAGTGTACAAAAATTATGGGGTGGCAGTAGGAAGCAAATTCTCTGATGGTCACCAAATGTTTGGAAGAGCTATTATGGTGTAACTCAGAGGTGGGATGAATGCAAGTAAATCTTATTAAATAATCATCAATTTTATATATAAGGACTTATGAACAAGAACCTCACAAAACTTCAAACATAAAAGAGCACGAGCTAGCATGCTTACACAAAGTGATCTATTGATAGTGCAGGGAAGAGTAAGTGATATGATAAAATGGCAAAACAGTTAGAGTGTGTGCGTGTGTATGAAAAATGTGCAGTACATTAAGGAGCCACTGTCCTCGACCTACTCACAATCATACTTTCAGTTTTGTTTGGGTTTAAACTCATGCAGCATAATTTACAATTTGCACTAATTTTAGATAGATCTCTATTAAAGAGTTCAGAAACATCCAAATCTACATTCAGGAGATGAAATTGATGCAAAGAGAGTAGCATTATCTGCATAGGTAACGAGCTTATTTTCTTGATCCAAACCATATGGTTTGTGTAAAAAATATTGAAAGTAATTGGCGAAAACACTATCTTGAGGAACACCTAATAACATATTCCTTTACTATGGTGTCCATCAACAACTAATCTGTGATCTAATACTAAAAAAATTAACAGTGGAGGTAAAAAAAAATCCAATCATTTCCAAAGAAGGGAATTTAAAAACAACGCTATCACAATTAACATATTCAAAGGCAACACTAAATTCAAGGCCAATCCTAAAAACTTCCTGGCAACAATCAAGGGATTTTTGTACACTATTGGAGGTTGTAAGAAGGGCATCTTATGCTCCAAGGCGTTCACCAAAGCCAAATTGCCAATCAGGGAACAGATAATTATCTTCTGCAAATTAATTCAGACATTTTGCCATAAAATATAAAAAACACCTTAGAGAATATGGGACATGTGGAAATTCGGCAGTAATCATCTGGGCTTGAGCTACCACATAATGTAATAACATTACCAATTCTGCAACAAGTGCTAAAAGAACCCTTTCTTGCTAACTTGTGGAAATAAAAGGTGACTTAAGAGCTAAGAAAAGAAAGAAAAATACCATCTAAGTCTATACCTCCATAAGTGTGAAGTTCCAACAAGAGATCTTTGATTTCACAATATTAAAACCAAACTAATTAGTCTAGTTCAGGAAAAGAGGAGAGAAGATTCGTATTTTTTTTTTTCAGCCAAAAAGGGTGGCCTTTCCTTCTGATGGTGAGTGACAGAGCCATATGGCTAAAGTGAAGGAAAATCTGTTAAATAAACACCAAAGGGTGGGTAACCCAGTGCTCGTGTTCTTTGGTTATACGATGGAGGTTTTTTTTCATGGTTAAATTGTGTTACTTTTCAGTTGAAGCATAAACTCTGAAAATAAATGTATCTGTTACCTTTCCAAAGATGGTAGGCTTCATGCTTTTCCAAATAAGCATGCACCCAATTATCATTGAACCAGGGTTAGTCTTCCACTGAGTACTTCAGCACACGAGAAGTAACACCTCTGTGGAACATCAGCTATTATATTCCTTAGGTCACTACAGTCATTACAAAATCTAAAAATAGTTTAAACAACATAGGTACATTATATTCCTTAGGAGTACTTTGTTATTCACTGGAAATTCATTTGGTAAGACTTCATTAACAATAAATTTCCACTTGCTATGCTCTCGAACAGACTTAATCAGATTTGCATAACTATGTCATCCATATTTCCTTTTGTTTTTCTTTTATTCAAACGGCCACATAGTATCTGATTTAGCATTTTCAACCATGTGGCAACGATTTCTTATTTCTTGATATCTTCGGTACTGCTGAAGAGAATTAGCTCAAACTTCCGCCTACAATAGCCCATGGCCAAAGGTATCTCCAGCAAAAATTGGAAATCTACGGATGGAACAGTTCCCAAGATATCGAAGAGCAATCGTATTTAAGAATTTTGGCATTGTGGATAGAGGGTGCTGCATGCACCTGCACGATTTTCTCGATTTATACTTCCCCCATGTGGGCCATACCACTGCTCAAGTTCGAAAGTAAATGCTTTAAAATTTGCTAAGTTATTAGCGATCAACTATCAGAGAAGAATAAGAAGAAGAATAATAATAACAATAGAACTCCACTTGTGTGGAGTTCTAATAATTATGATAACAAGCAGGTTCAACTCAGGACGGATAATGCTTATGAGATTAGCATTGTCCCTTGTTGATGTCGCTCACTATCATGCAGTTCACTGTAATGTTTCTACATTTAACAGAATATTAAAGAAGGATCCATGCTGTGTCTTTTCAATTGTGGATATTACCATGGAATTTGGTAGGAACAGAAAAAATATGTTTCACATCAATCTCTGAAATTTTCATGTGGATATGTGAATTGTTTTAGGAATAATTAATTCCACTGGCAAAAATTACCATTCAACTCGGTCCGAATTAAACGTTTGCAGTAAATTTTCTATGACAGATATCAACATGAAATTTGGTATGGACAAATTAAATATCCATCCCACATATACATGGAAATATCATTTAGATAATTCACGGCGCCGCAGAAAATAGGAATCTCGCGGATAATGAAAAATGGCACCTGCGAATTTTCTATGTCAAGTATCAATTCGAAAACGTATGAATGCAGTTCATATAACATCCATCAAACCCTATAAAGATTATTAGGATATCTGTAAAACACTATTGGTAGTTCGCTCCATTTCACTATTAGTTTTGGTAAAAGTTGTCACTTACGAACCAAAGTGAAAGCCAAAGCATGCCTATGACAGGTATGAACATGAAATCTGGCAGGAACGGATCTTATATGTATATCTTGATAATCCCCTAAAATTTCATTTGAATATATTTATCATATTTATTGGTATAGGAGTTTATGACCACGCCGCCGAAAATATAACCCCCACACACCCTCTTAGAAATCTATGGTTAGTGAATGACTTGGCTATGGGTTGGGTGAGAATAATAATAAAATTATAATGATAATACTAATAATATTAATAATAATAATAACAACAAAGGCAACAATAATAATAATAATAATAATAATAATAATAATAATAATAATAATAATAATAATAATAATAATAATAATAATAACAGAAAGTTTTTATAAGGATAGTTTTCGATTGCTGCAATCTGTAAGCAAAAGGCCTGTAGTCAATTGGTTCATCGGGATACTTTTTCAGGTGTCACTCAAACAACCGACAAGTAGTCTTAATTAATATATGGATGTTGCTGAATGATTTACATTTTTTACAAAGATAGAGGACAAAACGATGTTTTAAGTGTGTTATAAATTACCTGACAAGAAATAGAACAAAATAGGGTTTAAAATATGATAAGATATACTAAGGAAACATCATCAAAGAAAGATCACAGAAGGAGTTCGACCTACTGTACGAGACCTTGATGACAATGAGAACTAAATATTATTATCGTTTTGTTTTTTGTTTGTTTCACCTAATTTAGCCGTCTTAAACTCCTAATGATCATCAGCCAGACTTAATGGCGTCTCTTATGTATTCATAAGGTCATAAAGAGAACAGATGTTTTTTTTTTTTTTTTTGACAAGTAGAAGGACACATTCGTAGTGGTTTAACACTTGAGATAAAACAAGATAATTAAAAAAAAAATCTTCACGCAGTAAGTTTACAATATATATATATATATATATATATATATATATATATATATATATATATATATATAGTATATATATATATATATATATATATATATATATATATATATATATATATATAGTATAATATGCAGTATATATATATATATATATATATATATATATATATATATATATATATATATATATATATATATATATATATATATATATATATATATATATATATATATATATATATATATATATATATATATATATATATATGTATATATATATATATATATATATATATATATATATATATAACGGATTTTGAGCGAAGCGAAAAATCTATTTTTGGGTGAGATAGCCATGTCGTCCTGATGGAAGTTCCTATAGGGTAGCTTCCTAGGGTATATTACAACTACGGCGATATTCCCAGAGAATTTACCTTAAGGTACCAGAATTCTAACTCCTGGAACGAGTATCCCTCGTGAAAGGGATATCGCGACATATCAGAGGACGTATTCTAGACACGTCACATGGCAATCTACGACCTGAACAGAGATTCGTCTCGTAGGAGGGAGATTGACGAGATACGAATTCGGGAAAGAAAAAGGGGAGCCGCTCCCAAGGCTTCCCTATCCCCCGATTCGTATGCGTGCCTGGCGCCAATCCTTGCGCCATCTGTATTCCTTGTAGCGTACACGAGGTGCTACAGATACTGTATGTAGGGAGGGGTCCTACAGCCCTTTCTTAGAAAGGCAAGGGCGGGTCCATCAGGACGACATGGCTATCTCACCCAAAAATAGATTTTTCGCTTCGCTCAAAGTCCGTTTTTTGGGCTCAAGCCATGTCGTCCTGATGGAAGTGTACCAGAGCATTACTGTATCTGTGGATTCTCAGAACGTGCCGTACTCCCCGGAGATATTTATTCCCGGTCGACTAGACCTAGAGACCTAAGATGTTACCGTTATACATCTTTTCAACTAACTATAAACTATGTTAGAGCTTCCTGCCCCCTACAGGGAAGAGTCCTACTAGACTCTAGGAAAAGTCTCGAAGAGTACATATATCTATGTACGAATACCAGGCAAGCTAATATAGTGGTCTCGCCCTATATTAAGTAAAGCATAGTTTGTAAAGGACCACTGCGTCAATATGAAATATCGACCAGTTTTCCGCACAATACTTGTATTGGACAAAGGTTTTATATCCGCATAGGAGGAAAACCAATGCAACATAGCTTGCATAAAGGAACAATTCTATTAGAATTATCCCAGATAAGGTATATAGAATGAATGCTCAATTATACCAGTAAATTGACACAGGTGAAGGAGACGCAAGGTTCTCAAGAACCAGATTATTGACAGGCAATAAATAGACAGGTTAACCACAATTATATATATATATATATATATATATATATATATATATATATATATATATATATATATATATATATATATATATAAGAAGAGGATAACCCAAAACTTTAAGCATAAGTATGATAGTAAACAGGGCTTGTTTGTCTGAAAGAAAAACATTAGATGCCACTTTTAAGATACCGAGGTATCAAAGTCATAAAAGCCTGTATTACAAATCAATGACATTAGCGTTAGAAACGCTCGGCACACATGTCTGCACTTATGCTAGGTTCACCTTCGGAAATGGAACAGTCTGGATGGGCAACACAGTGCCCTCACTTAGTTTGTAGTACAGTATGTAACTACACACTCACCCTGGAATTAATCGTCCCAATTAAGACCACTGTTCCTCGCAGAGTTAAACAGTAGGGTTAACACCGCGACCCACTGCTACCACAGATCTCTTTTAGTTCCTCTACTTGCTTCGCATAGTGGCGAAAGAACACTCTGGAAGACTTCCAGCCAGTGTATGAACGGAGATGTTCAAAATCCATGCAATTAAAGAAATTTAAGAATGAGGCAACTTTCCTCGGATCGTGACCTGCGGGTGTATTGTCAGGATCCGCTCTGCGAATAAAATATGTGATTTTTGCTCTGAGTTGATTCAGAGATAAATTTGAGCCTGATGTTTCTCCCCTGAATAGTTGACCACCCTTGAAGTCTGAAGTTCTATGAAGATAGACCTTTAGGCATTCTACTGGACATAGAGATGCATCTTCTTTCAGAGGGCAGATTCTCCAGGGACCCCACCTGTTGGTGGGTAACTCATTCTTGGCGAGAAACGTAGGATCCGGAAACAGGTTCAGTTCTTCCCCATCCAGGAACTGAACACGACCTGCCTCTCTCGAGAGGGCTACAATTTCACTAACCCTGGCCCCGGACGCGAGTGCAAATTAGGAAAATAACTTTTTGTGTCAAATCCTTTAACGCACATTCTTCATTGTTCAACAGAGAAGCGAAATGAAGAACTTGTCTAAAGACCATGAAATGGGCTTTGGAGGTGCTGAAGGTCTGAGCCTAGCACAGGCTTTCGGGACTTTATTAAAGATCTCGTTACCTAGGTCGACCTGGAAGGCATATAGAATGGGTCTTGTCAAAGCAGACTTACACGCTGAAATCGTGTTCGCTGCCAACCCTTGACCATGGAGGTGGGGAAAAAAGATAAGCAGAAGTCTGTCAAGATCTCCTGCGGAATCTTCGCCTTGACAAAAGGCCACCCATTTTCTCCAAGATGACTCATATTGCCTTCTAGTAGATTTGCATTTATATTCCTCAATGAAGTCTATACTGGCTTTCGAAATCCCGAAACGCTTTCTCACCGCTAGGGAGAGAAAATCATGAACTGCAGGGTCCGGGTTTTCTGTAATGAAGCGCAGACAGTTGACTTCTGGACTCGCTGGGTCAGAACTGGATCTGGTAGTGGTACAAACTTCAGCTACAGTTCCAATGCCAGGAGGAACCACACGCTGTTCGGCCACTTGTGGGCCACTATTGCCGCTACCCTTTGAAGGATCTCAGTTTGTTGAGGACCCTCAACAGAAGGTTGTGAGGAGGGAACAGATAAATCTTGGAACATCTGTTCCAGTCGAGGGACATCGCGTCCACTGCTTCCGCTAAGGGGTCCTCGTACGGGGCACGTACAGGGGCAACTTCTTGTTGTCTTTCGTCGCAAAGAGGTCTATCTGCAGTTCTGGGACTGATTCAGAATGAAGGAGAATGATCCTGCGTCTAAGGACCATTCCGACTCTATCGGTGTGAACCTGGATAGAGCGTCCGCTGTCACATTGCGGACTCCTTGAAGGTGAACTGCCGACAGGTACCACTTCTTCTTTTCCGCCAATCGGAAGACGGCCAACGTCACCTGGTTGAGAGGTGGTGACCTCGATCCTTGTCAATTCAAGTATCTTACAACTACCTCGCTGTCTATTACCACTTTATGTGGAACGAATGACGCGGGGAGACTTTCTTTAAGGTAAGGAGCACTGCCCTAGCTTCTAGAAAGTTTTATGAGAAAGGTCTTGAATAGCCTGGACCAAGTCCCCTGGACTTTTTTCCAATGAGAGTGACCTCCCCATCCCTCCTTTGAGGCGTCTGAGTGAATCGTCACCGACGGGGGAGGTGGCTGAAGAAGAACCTGACTTCTTTAGATGTCTGGCTTGGGACCAAGGCCTGAGAAGAGTACTTAGCCGAAGCGGCTGGTCTTCTCAGATCTCTTCACGCGTTTGATGCATAACTTCTCCAAACTCCGATTGCATCCTTTAGCTGTGCTCTTAGCACTGGGTCTGTCACCGAAGCAAACTGGAGAGAGCGCAGTACTCTCTCCTGCTCGTGTCTTGATATCCTTTCGGAATCTTGAAGTCTCTTGACAGAACCCGCTATCTCCTTCCTTTTCTTCGCTGGGGTGGAGAAACGGTGTGACAAAAGGTCCCAGTGGATCTTAGCCACTGGAACTTTTGAGATGGAGAAAGTCGAGACTTTTTCTGTTGATCTTGAAGCCTAGGTACTCTAGGAACTGGATCACTGACTGGAAGCTTACAAGCATTCTGTCTCGGATGCTGCCCACACCAACCAGTCGTCCAGGTAGGCTACTACCTGAATTCCCTTTAGGCGAAATTGTTTGAGAGCTACGCTCGCAAGCTTCGTAAAAATCCTTGGGGCTATGTTTAGCCCGAATGGCATGGCT
Organism: Palaemon carinicauda; assembly: GCF_036898095.1. Taxonomy (NCBI): domain Eukaryota; kingdom Metazoa; phylum Arthropoda; class Malacostraca; order Decapoda; family Palaemonidae; genus Palaemon; species Palaemon carinicauda. Next base: position 99,683,584 of record NC_090742.1, on the reverse strand, counting down.
CCGAAGGCGTATAGTCTTCGCTGTAGCCTGAACCCTAGGTAGGGGGAGAGTCGATGGCTAATTGGAATGTGCCAGTAGGCATCTGACAAGTCTATAGAGACGGAATATGCCCTCTTGGGCAGTAAGGTCCTTATGTGTTGCAGTGTTAGCATTTTGAATTTGCAATTCACTATGAACTTGTTAAGTGGCGACAAGTCCAGAATGACTCTGAGCTTTTCCGAGTCTTTCTTGGGAACACAAAACAGCCTCCCTTAGAAATTGATGGGCTTCACCCTTTTTCTCCAACCGTTCTTGAACGTACTCCTCCATAACGGGGGTGGAGTGTTGGAAAAACCGAAGGTACGGGGGTGGAGTGCTGTACCAGCTCCCGCCCAATCCATTCTTGAGTAGGCTGTGGGCCCAGGGATCGAAGGTCCACCGATCCCGAAATTTCAGAAGTCTCCCTCCTACCGGTATCACCTCACTTGGACTGCCGTCCTGAGGTCTTGCCTTCCTGACCACGACCACCCCTGAATCCCCTTCCCCTTGAGGGGCGTCTAGACGAGCCTCTGGCTGCTCCTCTAGGCTTTGCTCGGAAGGAAGTAGACTGCCCTTCGAACGCTGGGGTGAAAGCCGTGGACTGTGTCGATACGGCCTGGGGTACCCACTGAAAGGTGGTCGGGGTTTGTGCCACGATCTGGGGCACTGGGGGCAATGGCAATTGCAGTTGCTGTTGCTGTCTAAGAGGCTTGGCTGGCCGAGACGGTAGCCTAGTCCTCATAGTCTTCCTCTTTGGTTGAGGACCCTCATCCGGGGAAGACTTTCTTTTGATAGCCAGGTCCCACTTCTGGAGAAGGTTTCTATTCTCCAAGGTGGCTTTATCAAAAACTTCTTTGACCAAGTCGGTAGGGAAAAAAGGTCTTTTCCCCAAATGTTGGAGGAGATTAGTTTCTTTAGCTCGTGCCTCACTGTAGCCGAGGTAAACACGAACTCCCTACAAGCTCTCCTTGCCTTGACGAAGCCATAAAGGTCCTTCGTCACTGTGGCCAGATGATGCTTGGCCACTACCATGAACATTTCATGGACCTTGGGGTCACTTGCCATCGTCTCGAGAGTAGTCTGAAGAGACATTGAGGCAGTCAGTCTTTCTTTTGTATCGAACTCACTTCGCAAAAGAAAGTCAGACAGCTTAGGGAGGTCCTTGCCGAACTGACGTCCGGCAATATCAGCCTCCAACTTCCCCACTTAGAACGTAAGATGGACGTCCTTCCAATCTTTGTGGTCCATAGGCAGGGCCAGCGACAAGGGTTTACACTCCTCTAGGGAGGGGCAAGACTTGCCGGCCTCGATTGCTTTTAGTACAGCCAGAAACCCTTTCTGTAAAAAGGGGGAAGGCTCTAATAGGCGAGGACACAAAGGAAGGGAGCTTCCTATTCAATGCAGCTACCTTTGAGTTAGAGAAGCCCCTCTCTTTCATCGAAGATGAAAGTAGAACTTGAGCCTTAGCATGGTCATCACTATGACCTCCTTCGGCTCTGCCTCCTCCTTTGAAGCTGGTTCCTTCCTCAGCCGGACATAACAGTCCGGATATGGTGCCTTGCTGGGCCAGAATTCCACCCTCCAGGGGAACTGAGCCCAGCCTATCCGAGATGACGATCTTTCCAGTCGTCATCGACATGTGCTCAGCATACCTCCATGGGTTAGCATCCGAGCACAAAGGAAGGTCTTTCACATTGAGCTTTTCTGGGGCCCATGTGATTCTGCAAGGCACTGCATTCGCAGTTCCATTGCAGCCGCCTTCTCCTGATTCTCCTTCTGCATTTGTTGGATCATTCCAACAATAGAAGAGAGGGCCTGTCCCAGCTCTACTGGGAGACCGGCCGATGTAGAGGGACTTGAACTTCATCCTGGGCTTCTGCAAGGAGGTCTTCCTCCTGACACCCGTCCACATCAGATATCCTGTCATTTAGCTGGATGTCTTGCATCGCGACCGCGACTTCAGCATCCACCTGGATCTGAACTTAGGGGATCTCCTCTTGAGGCTGGGGAATCACTGCATCAGCTGATGCCTTAGGGAAAAGATACGCCCTCATCTTCTCACTTGGAAGATAAGGGCCAGAAGTGTACTTTTGGAAGCCCCTTACCCAGGTACGAAGCTTCTTCCTAGCTATTTAAATGTCTCATTAATCAGGTTAGTGCACACAGTACATACCTGAGGGTCCCAATACCGGAGATCATCCTTGGAGACAGCGTATGCTGCGTGTCTCCTACAAAACTCATGTCCGCAGAGGTTCTTGCTGCTGACATTGCAGAAAGCACTTCCCCACTTCGGAGTGTCCTTCTGTAAAGAGAAGAAATTTCCATGAGTATCAAGTGAACTATGTATCACTGGATATGCATAGTATAGCATAACA
>NC_090742.1:99657906-99665406 GCF_036898095.1 Palaemon carinicauda | reverse complement strand
TACATATTTTGGGTTATTCTTACGCATTTCTCAGGGACTCACTTTTTTCTCATACATCTCAAAAGCTCCTGACGTGGTACTCGATCGTATGCCTTCTCCACGTCAATATATGAGAGGTGCCAAAGACAATCATGATGTTGACCAAGAGGAAGAGAGAGTCGGATACGACCAAAAGGAGAAACAGATGGAGAGAGACAATAGTCCAGACGAACAGGAAGCGGGAGAAGAAAAGGAAGAATTAAAGGAAGATGTATTTGAAAAAGGAGAAAATCCGGCGGACATTGAAAAAAATAATTATGCAAAAGTGGAACCTGGCACAAAACCAAAGATAAGAAAGAAGAAAAAATGTACAAAAGGGAAATGGCTTTAGGACTTATGTCCACTTAAGTTCAAGGTTAAAGTTTTTCTTCTGCAAAACCAAAGTTCTAGATTATCCCCTCAAAAATAAACAATGTTATATTCCTGAAAAAAATATATCAATATATTGAACTATTTGTTCACCTGACAAAAAAAAAAAAAAAATTGTTCAAGAGAATCGTCATCAAGGAACAAAGCATACCAAAAAAGTCAGACTTATTTCTTCTGCAAAGCCCATGTTCTAGATTATAATTTTGACATTATACATTGGATGTATTACAATATATAATTCCCGAATAGGTTTTTTTTGCACTGATTTTATCTCTTGGATTTTAAGTTATTCAAGAATTCAAGGACTTGCATAAACTTATTAAATATGATTCCGTAAATGTCTTAGAAATCGAGCAAAAGTTCAACAAACTCTTAAATATATATCAGAAGAGGTTTCATAAAGAAGTAACTATATTTCTCCAAGGTAAATAGTACCCTAAACAATTATATGAAGACTTTAACAACTCTTCTATAGTTTAAGATATTATTTCAAAGAATATTTGAATTTCAGATGATGCATCTTCAAAATATGGTTTCACTAATACAGGTAATTATTATGCAGATACTCAATAAACTTCGCGTCTCATGTTCCAAATATATCAGTGATTCAAATGGATGGTGGTTTACTGTGTTGAAATTCACATTCATGGAGTAAATAGTTGCGAAAAAAAAATAATAATTCCATGTATCATTTGTTGAGTAAAAAGGCACTGTCATCTGTTCTGTGTAATGTTTAATATTTTTCTTTAATACCGAAAAGATATTTTTTTATGATTAATGTTGCAGACTAAAGACTGGTGAAGCATAGATTAGAATATTATAACGATGAAAAAATCATATTTACCAAGGGAAAAGAAAAAAAATGCATTAATATTACTTCTCCTCAAAGGATGGGATCCGCCACTCTTTTATCATATAATATAGAAGTAAAGAAAATGGAAAACAATTGCCGTGTGAGCTATTTGAAAAGTTAATTCCTAATATGCCACAAAGGACGCAAACACACACAGACTTTACCAGTCATCAGTGAATAGACTTCCATTGGTACAGAGTCAGAATAAGAAAGGAAACTCGTTTCTCATAAATTGTGGAACGAGATAAAGGAAGGGATGTATATATTGTAATGAATCTCAGAGATTTACAAAGGCGTTGAAACATATCAGGTAAAAGAGACGTTATCATGATTTTATGAGTGAATTGAAAATGTGAAAACGATGGGTTATGAAATCTCCTACCCCTTCTCTTTACTTTTTCTTATTCTAAAGATTTTCTGTCAGATTCATGTAAGAACGCAAGTTTTATAAAATCTCCCGTTAAAATATTCTTTTATTTTCTTTGATTAGCATATTATGTCATCTTCCCATCACTTTTTACAAATATAAATAGTGGTGTTCGATACAGATAATACGTTGCAAAATGTTCTCCTAACCTTATTGGCAACTGGCCAGCTGGAATAAAAGTTATTCAAAAGTGAACAAAATTGTTGAATTTATATTCTTTATATATATATATATATATATATATATATATATATATATATATATATATATATATATATATATATATACGTATATATATGTATATATATATATATATATATATATATATATATATATATATATATATATATATATATATTTATATATATATATATATATATATATACATATATATATATATATATATATATATATATATATATACATACATATATATATATATATATATATATATATATATATATATATATATATATATGTGTGTGTGTGTGTGTGTATGCATATGTATATATAAATTACTGTATATACACACACAAACACACACACATATATATATATATATATATATATATATATATATATATATATATATATACTGTATATATATATATATATATATATATATATATATATATATATATATATATATATATATATATATATATATATGTATATATATATGTATATATATATATATGTGCGTGTGTGTCTGTGTGTGTGTGTGTGTGTGTGTGTGTGTGTGGGTGTACGTGTGTGCGTATGTGTGCATCTGTAGTCGACTACGCGATAAACCAGAACACCTATCGGCAAATGGCCTTTATTTCGTGGCCAATAGTAACTTCATTCAGTCATTGAAAGAAGTCAATGACACTTTAGGTTTCTGATCGTGGTAATCATCATCATGAGTATCATCATCATCATCATAATACTCAAAGATCAAAGTCCTTCTATATAAACCGTGTCAAAAACAATGTATTAACATTCAACCTCAGCGTCTCCATTGGAGGAATTATAGCATTATATATATATATATACATATATATATATATATATATATATATATATATATATATATATATATATATATATATGTATGTATATATATATGTATATATATATATATATATGTATATATATATATATATATATATATATATATATATATATATATATAAATATATATATATATACATATATATATATATATATATATATATATATATATATATATATATATATATATATATATATATATATATATATATATATATATATATATATATATATATATATATATATGAACTACCCACCCCAGGCAAAGATAAACCAATCTTACTGATTTATAATAGAATAACACTTCCAAGGTGATATACTTTATATAATCCATATTCCTTCTCTAATCAAAACATGTTCTACCCTATTTAACAATGAAAAATATAGACAACCATACCTTCCTATTTAGTAGTCGTACTTGCTACAAGCAACCGTTAAGCTATCCACCAACCTCTCTCTCTCTCTCTCTCTCTCTCTCTCTCTCTCTCTCTCTGAAGTAAACAACACCAGCTGCCCGCATCTCCGTATTTTGTGATATTGTGTGGGTTTTGGATGGTTTTGCTGATATTGACTATGTAACTGTGTCAGTGAAAGTGTTAAGGATGTTATAGCGTTTTAAATAGTGATATCAAAATAATTTAAGTACTGTAATTTAGCTTTTTAAAGTTCTCAAGCTCATAAGGAGAACCCTGTTCGATTTTTCCTAAAGTTACGTATGCGCAGTAGAAGCTTTCCTTTGAGTTACCATTGCTTTTCTGAAAATATATATCTACTTTGTTGCTCTTACATTCATTGACTGTATTATTCTGCTCTGATAGTTATCATCCTGCCAGCTGATACAGTTGAAAATGAAATAACCAATAAAGATGCCGTCGAAACACCAGATGCAAAATCCATCAACTTGAGACCAAGAAAAGCACAACCTCTACTAGCATCCCGTGACAATCCATCTTGGGAGTTTCTTCACTCAAATTACACCAATAGCGAGTTGCAGATATATTACAGCCAACTAAACTTTGGAGGAATATGGACTACCAAAAAGAGGCTAATAGATAAAATTCTGTTACATCACTCGTCAATAAATGGACAGCCATCTTCGTCATATACACCGGGCACTGAAATCAGCCATACTTCAGGAAATGCAGACACAAATCTAACTGAACTTATCTAGAAATATGATAAGCTCGTGAGAGAGATGAATGACAATTTTTTCATTGTCAATAACAATTTAGCAGAAAAGGAAGTCGAAATTAACGTATTAAAGACAAAATTTCTATTGGCAGAAGAGAGAATTGAAGCCTTGGAAGTTGCATACGTCGTAAAGACAAATCCTACGAGAGGGGGGAAACGTGTTCCCCGAAAAGAAATACTATTAATATGAGATTCATGCCTGCTGGGCATAAAATCCAAGGACCTCGATGACCACGTGATTGTTAGGACCCTTCAAGAGGCAAATGTGGATTTAATAAAATCATGGATCACAGATAAATTCAGCTATCCCGTTAAGGAATATATTGTCGCGCCCAGAACCTTCTTGATGAGGACACTACCATGGAAGGAATCACCGATTGTCTTGGCACCTTGGTTGCTGAACTCAAGAATAAGAACGAAAATACTTTTGTAAAGCTATGTGAACTAGTTCTCACTTTAAAGTCAGATGATCTGACAGTTAGGGTTAATTTATTTAACAAAAAATATATGTAAATGGTGTTGTGATAATGATGTAACCTTTATCAAAACTAATGATTAATTTAAATTGAGAACTGGTGAGGTAGATATACATTGCTATGATTGGCATGAAAATTCAGATTTTGATAATTTGAGTAGAATCGGTGTAATAAGATTGTTAGATGCTATATCTTCTACATCTCGAGTAGAAATAGTATCAAGTGATTGGTCAAATAGCAAGCACTTGCCTGTAATAGTTAATACAAATAGAGATGCGCCCTTTTAGGTGAAAGATAGTGATCAAACAAATAGGACTACATTACGAAATCAGAATAGATTAAGGATGGAGAATCGTGATCCTCCTTATTCTCAACTAAACTTCAATGCCAGACACAGATTCCCTGACTCACGCATTTATAATAGAGGACATGGAGATCACCATAGAGAGAATAATTATAGGCTACAAAATCGCGAAGCTCATTATAAAGCTCATTACCAGCAAAATGGAAATAGTTTCATGAACAGAAATAGAGACGGGTGTTTTAATTGTGGCGAATTCAACCATTTCCAATCCACCTGTAGATTTGACCATAAAATAAAATGTAATGTATGTCAGGAATATGGACATAAGAGTATACTTTGCACCAAATATAATCATAATTATCATTAGGCAGTAGGTCAAGATGACAGTGCCGCACAAAGTAATTATCTGTAGATGTTTTATATTAATGGACCATCTTTATTAAGTCACAAAAACGAAATAGAGCTTTTGGTAACACAACACAAAATTGATGTATTGTGCATAATTGAAACATGGTTGTCTTCGAATATGAGTGATGGTTTTCATAATATATCATCATATAATTTATACAGAAAGGACCACGGCAGAGGTGGTGGGGTGTGTGTGTATGTAAGAGACCATTTAAAGGTAACCGAGTTTGATAACTGCCTTGAGAAGCAGGAGAGGTTGAATATAGGTGGTTAACTCTACAACACCGCTATTTACCCTCAGTTATTATTGGTTGCTTCTACCAGAATCCTAAATCTACTGTAGATTCTTCTAATTTTATTTTTGACTCTCTTGAAAATGTAGTTCTAAGGAACAATCTATTTTTATATTCGGTGATTTTAATGATGACCTTCTGAAAGCTGGTAATAAAATGGCTGGGCTTAGTAATGGTGTAAAGTTCGACCATCTGATCTACAGGCCTACTAGAGTAACTTCGAATTCATCAACTTTGATAGACCTCTTCATCACTAATAACAAAATTATGGTAACTAAATTAGAAATATTGCCGGGCCCAATCGCAGACCATGAAGCAATTAGTATTTTAGTGAATATGAAAAAACCAAAGCGCTCTCCAATTTATAAAACTTTTCGCTGTTTACGGAATTATTCACAGAATACATATTGTAACTTACTACTTAATGAAGTGAACACTCTAAACACTATCTTGCATACAGATGACGTAAGTATTCAGGTTGATACGTTAACTAGCGTCATGAACCTATGCATTGATACTTGCGCTCCCATTATGACAAGACAATTATTACGCCCCCAGAGCAAATAAGGTCTACTATAAAAGAAAGAGATTAAACACAAAGTTTTCTGAAACAAGATGCTTATAATGAACTACTCATGGTGAATTATAGAGATAAGAAGAAGACAGTTAAATTAGTAATTGACGCTAGTTGTAAAGAACATTACAACAATAAATGAAAAAAAAAATGATATTTAGGCTACAAGGAAAATAACCAAAAAGATGCTTTCAAAAGTCACTAATAATGATTTTGAGTTAACTGAAAACAGCGACGATATATTAACCAAAGCAGAAAATTTTAACGATTTTTTTTTCAGGTGTAGGAAAAAAAGACATTTGAAAAATCTTAAGAGGATTTGGCAAATAATGATATCATGTTGCAAGATATCAATCACATTGATAATTCTAATGACAATTTACCTGTTTTTAGAGCCTCACCTGTTGATTGCGAGACTGTGATTTTAACTATTAAAAGTATGAAGGAGAATGCATGTCGACCAGATGGAATCTCTCTCTGTTTTATAAAAGATTCATTATTCATAAATGCTTACTATCTTACGATCATCGATAATACAACAATAGTAACTAATGTACATCCTGAAATGTGGAAGATTCCGTATGTAGTCCCTACCTATAAAAGTGGAGATATAGATTTAGTGGGTAATTAAAGACCTATCATATTGCTGCCTGTCCTGTAAAAAAAAATATAGAAAAAATAGTTACTAAACAATTAACCTCATTTTTTGAATTACATAAGCTTTTGTACAAAACTCAACACGGATTTAGACCAAAATTATCTACTGAGACTGTATTCCTCCAAATATCTTATAGAATATACAACAATATGACAAATAAGAAGATTACTCTATTTTTGCTTTTGGACCTATCAAAAGCTTTTGATAGAGTTAGTCATGAAATTTTACTCAGAAAACGCGAAATGTTGAATATTGATACTGCCTGGTTTCGAAGTTATCTTAGCAACCGCCATCAAATTGTTAAAATAAAAAATACCATTTCTTCCACCAAAGAAGTATCATTTGGAGTTCCACAAGGTTCAATTTTGGGACCAATTCTATTCATTATATTCGTTAATGACCTAGTTAATTATCTACCCTACTGCGTTGTGGTTCAATACTTTCAGAAAAATGGTTTGCTATTAAATACTGGAAAAACACAAAGTATTTTTATAGGAACCAGGCAATATTCAAATCGCATTAATCCGAGTCTGACAATAAATCTAGATGGTAGTCAAATCAAACCCCTAATCAGTGTTAAAAACCTTGGGGATTTCTTCGATAATTATATGCCTTTTGAGACACACATAGAAAAGATTCATAGGAAAGTTATGGGAACCTTGATATATTTGAATAGAGAGACAAATTATTTTGTACCCCAAACACGCTTAATTGTAGTACAATCTTTAACTCTAAGCTTGATCAATTATCGTCTCACCGTCTGGGGGTCAGCGAGTAATAAGCACCTGATTAGAGTAAAAAAACTACAGAATTTTGCAGCCCGTGTGGCCCTTGAGACGGTGAGTAAATATGAAC
>NC_090742.1:99632906-99637906 GCF_036898095.1 Palaemon carinicauda | reverse complement strand
GTACAATTGGTAATGTTATTACATTATGTGGTAGGTCAAGCCCAGGTGATTACTGCCGAATTTCCACATGTCCCATGTTCTCTAAGGTTTTTTAATATTTTATGGCAAAATGTCTGAATCAATTTGCTGAAGATAATTATCTGTTCCCTGATCGGCAATTTGGCTTTCGTGAACGCCTTGGAGCATACGATGCCCCTATTACAATCTCCAATAGTGTACAAAAATCCCTTGATTGTTGTCAGGAAGTTTTTATGATTGGCCTTGATTTTAGTGTTGCCTTTGAATATGTTATTTGTGATAGCCTTGTTTTTAAATTCCTTTCGTTGGAAGTGATTGAATCTTTTTTTACCATCGTTGTTAAATTTTTTAGTATTAGATCACAGATGAATTGCTGATGGACACCATAGTAAAGGGATATGTTATCAGGTGTTCCTCGGGATAGTGTTTTCGCAAATTACTTTTAATATTTTATACACAAACCACATGGTTTGGATCAAGAAATAAACTCATTACCTATGCAGATAATGCTACTCTCTTCGCATCAATTCCATCTCCTGAATGTAGATTTGAATGTTTCTGAACTCCTTAATAGAGATCTACCTAAAATTAGTGCATATTATAGATTATGCTGCATGAGGTTAAACCCAAATAAACCGCAAAGTATGATTGTGAGTAAGTCGAGGACAGTAGCTCCTCAATGTACTGCACAATTTTCATACACACGCACACACTAACTGTTTTGCCATTTTATCATATCACTTGCTCTTCCCTGCACTATTAATAGACCACCCTGTGTAAGCATGTTAGCTCGTGCTCTTTTATGTTTGAAGTTTTGTGAGGTTCTTGTTCATAATTCCTTGTATATAAAATGGATGATTATTTAATAAGATTTACTTGCTTTCATCCCACCTCTGAGTTACACCATAATAGCTCTTCCATACATTTGGTGACCATCAGAGAATTTACTTCCTACTGCCGCCCCATAATTTTTGTACTCTAATGTTTTATGATGACGCCCACGAAACCTGACTCTCCAACATATGTCTCCTCAATGAAACTGCCAACCATTACCAGCGAAGAAGGGTTTACCTGGTTCCAGCGTGCCTAAGTTCAGTTTTCCATCAAAGACATGACTCGCTTAAGCAGTAAAGTACAATAGACTTTGTTTTCACAGCAATCACCGAGGAGACATTCCCAGATATTTTTGATAGGCTTTGTGAACAATGGAACAGGCCAATAGTATACGGCGCCCTAAAAATATATATCCTAGAGAGCAGTACTCCCCATCACTCGGTGCCTATATATGGAAGCCGTGTATGGTTCTCCTTGTGAACTGTACTTACTTTGACTTACTTTGACGCTCTTTGAGTACACCGCCTACCTGAACCTGTATTCACTGCCATCCCCGATGTCAATATCATTTCCATGAAGGACATGATGATCAAAGCCGAGGGCCATACAGACAGCCCCCTTCAAGACCTATATCAATATTTCCACTCCTGACGAAAATGATAACTAGTCAACATTAACCGCAGCTGAGGGGAATACGGTTGAACACAGACACCTACCCCATAACGTGCTAGAGTGGTGACAAAGTCATCCATCGCCAACTTATACTACTACTTGCTCGCGCTCTCCAACCAACAACCTTTCTGGCTAGAAAATAATGCCCATCATCCTTAGTTATGCTGCTATCACTCCAGATTCAAAAATGTTGCACAAAAATGTGTGAACGGTTGTCAGTGGCCAAAACCTTGTATGTATGAAATCCCTTTTGGCAGGGGCCAGCCTTTTCAATAATCTTTTGTTTTACATGATGTAGATACAGGTGTTCATTGTTAGGTAGACAAGTATGCTGGCCGTTCTCTTCTGCCAAGGCTAGTTTCCAGAACAAGACGTAGTCTGTCTAAGACTGCCGACGTCTGCCTAGTAGATGCCATTAGATCTGTGATACCCACCAATAATTACAAAACACTTACAATATCGTCTGTAACTGAAAAATATATTTGGTAGTTTCTCATTGGTGACATCACATCGCCAATCCTAAGTGCTGATATTTTCTTGTCTGGTGTTTGCTGTTGTTCACTGACAATTAGTAAATAAGCTCGTACTTGTCGACACATCTACACCCACTGCCTCCGACCTCGTTTACCACATGAGCACACCAACAGATGACGACACCCAACGCTACACACAGTACACGGTAGTTTTCTGTCCAGAACTTTGTCAAACACCCAAGGTTCAGGCCAAACACAGTATTTATCACCAAATCAAGATGACTAGCGCCCCAATGCTGGTTAGATACAGGCATCTGGCACCTAATTGTTTGGCAGCCGATAAACGTACGTTAGCTGCAATGGGCCTTTGCCAGAAGGCCTGAAACCCATGCTCGTCACCCTTAAACATCGTCCTAAAGAAAGGCGGCTCTCTGTATCAATGTGAAGATTACGTGCACATAAATATCGAGACAAAACCGGATACCTACCCCCTCCCCCAAACCTTGCTAACGTGACCTCCTATTTGCACAAAGCAAAGGTTTTCTCCACGCTTGACCTCCTGAGATGGTATTATCAAGTGTCCATATACCCAGAAGATATCCCCAAGACTATCGTCACCAGCCCCTTCAGTCCATATACCTTCAATTACTACTGTTTCAGCCTTCGTAATGCTGGATCCACTTTTCAACGCTTCATGGATGGCCACTTAGGGGACATACCCATACGTGTATAATACATGGATGACGTACTTATGCTCTCTTCCTCCAAAGAAGAACACCTCCATCACCTACGCTTTGTATTTAACCACCTACAAGAAAAAGGATTTGTAGTCCGGTAAAACATATGTACCTTTGGCACCAATGAAGTGTCTTTCGTAGTCACTGCATAACGCCTAAAGGAGTCCTTAAACTCCCTGAGATGGCACCAGCTGTTCAGTACTTCCCCATTCACCTTGACCGTTGAAGCACTCCAAGAATTCATTGGCTCGATCAACTATTATAACCGATTGTGCAAGCCATCGCCACCACACTTGCCCACCTCTTTGGCTGCTTCAAGAACCAGCTAAAAGACCTTAAGTGAAGTCTCCTAAAAGAAGCAGTATTTTACAATGCGAAGAATACCCTATCAACAGCTGCTGCTCTTACTTTCCCCATGCCACATGCCCTCTCCTCTCTACTGATGCCAGCAAAGTTATTATTGCTGCAATACCCAAACAGGTGGTCAACGTCTCGTGTCACCCATTGGCCTATTTCAGTAAAAAAGTGTCCAAGGATAATTCTGGGTACTCTATCTTCGACTGCAAATGGCTGGTAGTCCATTTGGCTGTTTTTTAGTTTTGCCATTTATCAAAAGGTACTCCCTTTGTCATTTGCATGGACCACCAGTTTCTGATGAACACTTTCACTCGACAGTCTGATGCCTGGTCCGCCCATCACTACCAACATCTCTCTGCTATTGCAGAATACAATTACACCCTTCAACATGTCCCTGGGGGAATAAATCCCATTGCCAATGTCCTCACAAGAAATACATCGGCACCCATTCAACTAGGATTGGTTTACAATGCCTTGGCAGAAGCACAATGAAAAGATCCAGCAAAAAGCAACAAGAATGTAGAACTTCCTACATTTCCCTCCATTGCAAAGATTTCACCCTCGACAACTTAAACAAAACCCTCCTCTCTGATGTTAGTACCGGTAGAATACGATCATGGATACCTGCTCCTATGTGCTGACAGGCATTTGATTTCACTTATGTTCCTTTACATGACTTGTGCCAATCTACTACACAGCTACTAAAAACGAAGTTTATTTGGCACGGCATTACTAAGAATGCAAGAGGTTTGGTCTGCCCTTTTACTTAATGCTAAACTTTAAAAGTACATTGACACAGGGATTCAGAAATGGGCACCTTTCCTAACTTCAGAGTTGTTTAGCCCATGTGGACGTAGTATTTTCCAACCCATATCAAAAGAACATTGTTACCTGTTTACTGCTATCAACCGCTCCATTCATTGGGCGGAATTCATTCCCATAGTAACTACAACGTGTTCCTCATATACATCTCCTTTACTCTCAGGATGGAGAGCGAGATTTGGTATTCCTGAGCTTATTACTTCTGATACTTGTACCACTTTCACTTCTCTATTAGTGATTCTCCTTGGAATCACTATATATTAGACAATTGCCTTCAATCTTACTGCTAACGGAATGGTCGAATGTTTTTATTGCCCTCTTTGAGCTCCTGGATATCCCGCTGCATGGACTCAAACTGCTTTACATAAGTTTTCCTGGGTCCTCATGGGACTAACGACCACTCCTAATGGTGCTTTAGATGCCTTGACAGCTGAAACTGTGTATGGCGATCCATTGGTCGTTCCTGCCAAATTTGCTCTATTACAACCTCCTCCGATAATCTCCAGTCCATACATAGGGTTTTGGGATAGTCTTCTTCTTGACACTCGACTTAAAACACCCAAGCAAAGCAGCACTTATCAATACATACAGACTCAGCAACACAAGTTTTACTACACAATGCCACTAGCAAGACACCAGTTACGGGCCTTTTCTTCGTGGTGTGTTGTACACAGAAAGCAATCTCAATTAACATTCAGGGAAACGAACACTGGGTGTCATTTGATCACCTAAAACCTGCATATCTCCTGCCAGATGACCCACCTATAATATGCCTCTATTGATTACGGGACCCTATTTCATATATATGTAATTTTTTAGTAAGGGGAGCAATGCACTGCACATGTTTCATACATGCTCGTACACTTTAACTAGTTTTGCCTTTTTATATTATCGCTTACTCTTTTCTGTACTGTTAATAGACCAACCAGTTTAAGCATGCTAGCTCATGTTCTATCTTGTTTCAAATTTTGTGAATATCTTGCTCGCAATTCCTCGTATATAAACTAGACGATTTTTTGATAAAGTTTAGTTACATTTACCTCGCACATCAACATCCAGATCCTAGCATTGATAATGTTTTTTTTTT
>NC_090742.1:99605406-99617906 GCF_036898095.1 Palaemon carinicauda | reverse complement strand
CCCCGATTTCTGAGACGCGTCGGGGTCGTTCGCGTCCGAGTTTACCCTTCTGAGGTAGTTTGCATAATTATCAAAGTTATTACGTATTATGAAATTGTCGTAGAATGGTGCAACTTGTATAGGTTATCAGTTGTGGAAAGTCTTGGTGGATTGTTTGGCTACCATGTGCATGTTTTTTTTTTTAGTTAAAATGTCGTTCATCACCACGAGGACCATTTTACCGCGAGTGCCCCTTTTTCATTTTTTTTCATTTTTTTGCCAAGTCATTTTTCCGTAAGATATTGCCAAATAGTGTCGTAAAACTTTTGCTTGTTTAGTGTTGGAAAGTGTGTCTAGATGATCTGGCTACCCATGCATGACTTTGTTTTTGTCAGATACGACGTAGTTATTGGTATATTGGGTATTTAACTGCGGTTACCAATTTCTGTTTTTTTTTTCAATATTTGTAAAAATTACTACGTAGTAAGGAATTGCCGTATATTATTCATTTTTTTTTCATGTTTATGTGTTAGAAAGTGTGCCTTGATGGTTGGGCTAACACGTGCATGTCTTTTTTTTTATCTGAGATGTCATATATTAGAATGTCGGGCATTTTACCGCGAGTGTCCCTTTTTAATTTTTTTTAATTTTTTTGCCAAGTCATTTTTCCGTAAGATATTGCGAAATAGTGTCGAAAAACTTTTGCTTTTTTAATGTTGGAAAGTGTGTCTAGATGATCTGGCTACCCATGCGTGATTTTGTTTTTGTCAGATACGACGTAGTTATTGGTATATTGGGTATTTAACTGCGGTTGCCAATTTCTGTTTTTTTTTCAATATTTGTAAAAATTTACTACGTAGTAAGGAATTGCCGTATATTATCGATTTTTTTTTCATGTTTATGTGTTAGAAAGTGTGCCTTGATGGTTGGGCTAACACGTGCATGTCTTTTTTTTTTATCTGAGATGCCGTATATTAGAATGTTGGGCATTTTTCCGCGAGTGCCCCTTTTTATTTGTTTTGCATTTTTTTGCTTAGTCATGTTACCGTAAGGAATTGGCAAGTAGTGTCGCAAAACTTATATTTTTATAGTGTTGGAAAGTGTTTCTAGATGATCTGGCTACCCATGCCTATTTTTTTTTTAGCCAGATATGGCGTATATATAAGTATGTGTTCGATTTTCCTGTGATTGCCATTTTTTCGTTTTTTCCCATTTCTTTCAAAATTACTACGTACTAAGGAACTACCACAGAGTAATATTTCATTTATATGTTTATTTGTCGGAAAATATGCCTTGATGGTTTGCCTAGCACGTGGCTGAAATTTTTTTTTCTGAAATGCCGTATATTAGAATGGCCATTTTTCCACGAGTGCCCCTTTTTATTTGTTTTGCATTTTTTTGCTTAGTCATGTTACCGTAAGGAATTGGCAAGTAGTGTTGAAAAACTTATATTTTTATAGTGTTGGAAAGTGTTTCTAGATGATCTGGCTACCCATGCCTATCTTTTTTTTAGCCAGATATGGCGTATATATAGGTATGTGTTCGATTTTCCGGTGATTGCCATTTTTTCGTTTTTTCCCATTTCTTTCAAAATTACTACGTACTAAGGAACTATCACAGAGTAATGATTACTCTAGATGTTTATTTGTCGGAAAATTTTGTTTACTTTTTTTTTGATTGAATATCATCAAATTTTTTTAGCTAAAATATTGTTTTACATTTTTTTTTTTCGATTTTATTTCCCTTCAAAAAAAATTTTTTGGGTCAGAATTTTAATTTTATAGTCGTAAAATAATCGACAATTATCCAGCAACCCACCATACAATTTTTATGCATATCCAATAATAATTAGATTAGTAAATAACACCTTGAAATTGACATACCCTTCCTACATTTCAAGTGGCAGATTAGGGAGTCTGAGTCAGTGTGGTTGGCGGCCATTTTGTGGACATATCCGAAGCGTAAGCTGCCCTATCTATATATATTCTTGTTCCCTATAGAATTTGTGATATTTTGGTATATTTTTACCTGCATAAATATCATATTATATATTAAATATATGTATTTTTTTACGAAATTTCCAAGTACTCAAAAAATTACCTTTAGATATGGCCCCTGATATAAATGTAATTTACAAAATAATGAAGATTTTTTTACATATTTCTATTTTAGGATAACATATGTTTATTCCCTAAAAAAATTAGCCACTTCCTATTTCATTTGGGTACCCAAAAAAATTCATGAAATTTGGACAATTTTTTTTGGCCAAAAAAAGTTACCCTTTTTTTCTCATTTCAGATCTTCACCTCCATGGGTCTGACTTCATCCAAAATACATCAAGATGTGTCCTAAACATTCAAGAATCAATTCCTAAAAGGATTTGTGTATATATGTATAAACTTTTTTTTTATGAATTTCTATGTCAGGTCTTTTTTTTTCTACTTAATTATTTAAAATATTTATAATAAATAGTTTTTCTGCAGATGAGTAGTATTTATCTTTACAGTTGTTTTAAGCATTCATTGAAGTTTTTTTTGGCAAAAGAAAAAAGGAGGTTACTGCAAAAACTGATTTTTCAAGAATTTTTTTTGGCGTCGGGGTCGTTCGCGTCCGAGTATACCCTTAAAGGGGTGTCCGAGGACCGTACCTATCCAGGGTTAAAGAAACCTATTAAGACGTTGTGCCAGAAGACGTTCAAAAACTTTAGATAAGATGGGAGTTATGGAAATTGGGTGGTAATCAGTGGGCCCTGAGCTACCAAAAACACATTTACATAGAGGAGTAACATTACCAATTCTCCAATAAGTGCTAAAAGCTCCTCTTCTTGTTAATTTGCGAAAAAAAATAATAGATAACCTCGGAGCCAAAAAACAAAGGAAAAATACCATTTGGGTCTACACCTCCATAAGCAATAAGGTCCATCAACAGAGCTTTAATTTCACGAGATCGAAAAGCTAAACTAGTTAGTTAAGCCGCAGGAAAACTTGAATGAAGATGTTCAAGTTTTTCATTACTTTCTTTACTGTCAAAAACATCAGCCAAAAGGGTTGCCTTTTCCTCTAGACACTGAGTGACTGAGCCATCTGGTTTAAGTAAAGAAAGAACTGTTGCATCAACACCAAAGCGTTCAGATTTAAGGGTAGACCACCATTTATGTTCCTGAGTTGTACCAGAAAGGGTTTCTTTTATGGTTAAATTGTTTTCCTTTTCAGTTGAATCATAAACTACCTGAGCAAAAGCTTTAAATAGAGTATAGTTATTCCATGTCAAATTTGATATGTTACCATTCCAAAGATGATAGGCCTCCTGTTTCACCAAATAAGCACGTCTAGAATCATCATTGAGTCATGGTTTGTCCTTCACTCGGTACCTTAGCACACGAGAAGTGATACGCCTGTCAATTATATTGACTAGATTCACATTCAAAGGGACAACAGGATCTATACTACTATATACTTGTGACTAATTCAAGCATAAAAGTTCATGTAAAATCCCATTCCAGGCTTCTTGGGATTTCAAATAAATTTTACAAGAGTATGTTACATCAGGGACAGGCTGCTCAGACTTCACTAATCATAAAATCAAGGCATGATTAGATATCCTGACTGGAGAACCAACCTTACTAGATATAACGCCAGGGGAGTCAGTGTATACGAGGTCCAAGCAATTACCAGACCTGTGAGTAGGTTCATCTATGATTCACTCTCAGCCTGATTCAGAAGCAAAGTCTAAAGATCTTAAGCCCTGGCGATCAGTAGGAGAGATAGAACTTAACCATTCCCGATGGTGAGCATTAAAATCACCAACAAAAACAGAAGAAGCCTTTCTATCATCTTCTTGTATCTTAGTCATAATAGTAAGAAGACAATCGAAGGTGAATCCTCCATGTCAGGATTCCGGTAGATCGAACACAAATAAAAGTTGTTATGTGTGCCAAAATTTTTTATTACCGGAATCTTATGACATCCACATTGATAGAAGGACTTATGAGAAGCAGGGTACTCAGTCCTAGTATACAGCTCAGATGAGTACATCATATTAGAAACCAAAGTTTCTGAGAACAAAAGAATATCATACTGTCTAGATGCACTGTAAGGTCTTGAATATTTGCATGAAGACCACGAATATTACAATACAGAAGACGACATTGACGGAATCTAGGAAGAGCTGGTCCCGGATTTCACTCATTGTCTCCAGACAGCATAAGAATTAATAGAAATAAAAAAGAGACATCATACATAAAAACTAGATTAACAAGAATTATAACAAAAGTAGTATGTACAGCATTATAAATAAAGTGATTGATGAAACCCATAGACTATAGTAAAAAGACCGAAAAAACTGGTCAACATGGAGGAGCTGATACCCATTCAAGGATAAATACCCTCCAGGATAGCCACTTAAACTGAAGGGAGGACAGAAAGGATGGTTTTGAGGAGAAAAAGAATCAGAAAACGAAAAGATATAAAGATATATATATATATATATATATATATATATATATATATATATATATATATATATATATATATATATATATATATATATATATGCATGTCAATATATATATATATATATATATATATATATATATATATATATATATATATATATATATATATATATATATATATATATATATATATATATATATATATACATATATATATATATATATATATATATATATATATATATATATATATATATATATATATATATATATATATATATATATGTATATATATACCAAGGTACTTTCCCCAATTTGGGGGGTAGCCAACATCAAAGAAATGAAACAAAAAAGGGGACCACTTCTCTCTACATTCCTCCCAGTCCGACTAGGGACTCAACCAAGTTCAGCTGGTACTGCTAGGGTGAAACAGCCCACCCTTCCCCCTTATCCACCACAGATGAGGCTTCATAACGCTGAATCCCCTACTGCTGCTACCTCCGCAGTCATCGAAGGCACCAAAGGAAGCAGCAGGGCCTACCGGAACTGCGTCACAATTGCTCGCCATTCATTCCTATTTCTAGCACGCTTTCTTGCCTCTCTCATATCTATCCTCCTATCACCCACAGCTTTCTTCACTCCATCCATCCACCCAAACATTGGCCTTCCTCTTGTAATTCTCCCATCAACTATTGCATTCATCACCTTCTTTAGCTAACAGCCATTTTCCATTCTTTCAACATGGACAAATCCTCTCAACACATTCATATCCACTCTAGCTGCAAACTCATTTCTTACACCCCTTCCCACACTCACTACTTCGTTTCTAACCCTATCTACTCCAGATACACCAGCCATACTCCTTAGACACTTCATCTCAAACACATTCAATTTCTGTCTCTTCGTCACTTTCATTCCCCACAACTCCGATCCATACATCATAGTTGGTACAATCACTTTCTCAAACAGAACTCTTTTTACATTCATGCCCAACCCTATATTTTCTACTACTCCCTTAACTGCCTCCAACACTTTGCATCCTTCATTCACTCTCTGATGTACATCTACTTCCACTCCACCATTTGCTGCAACATCAGACCCCAAGAACTTAAACTGATCCACCTCCTCAAGTAACACTTCATTCAACATGCCATTCAACCTCGTACCACCTTCCCTTCTCGTACATCTCATAACCTTACTCTTACCCACATTAATTCTCAACTTCCTTCTCTCTCACACCCTCCAAATTCTGTCACTAATCGGCCAAGCTTCTCTTCCGTGCCTGCAACCTGTACAGTATCATCCACAAACAACAGCTGATTTACCTCCCATTCATGGTCATTCTCGTCTACCAGTTTCAATCCTCGTCTAAGCACTCGAGCATTCACCTTTCTCACCACTCCATCAACATATAAGTTAAACAACCACGGTAACATCACACATCACTGTCTCAGCCCCACTCTCACCAGAAACCAATCGTTCACCTCATTTCCTATCCTAACACATGCTTTACTACCTTTGTAGAAACTTTTCACTGCTTGCAACAACCTTCCCCTAACTCCATATAACCTCATCACATTCCACATTTCTTCCCTATCAACTCTATCATAAGCTTTTTCTAGATCCATAAACATAACATACATCTCCTTATCTTTTTCTAAATATTTCTTGCATACCTGCCTAACTGTAAAAATCTGATTCATATAACCCCTACCTCTTCTAAAACCACCCTCTATCTCTAAGATTGCATTCTCTGTTTTATCCTTAATCCTATTAATCAGTACTCTACCATACACTTTTCTCACTACACTCAACAAACTAATATCCCTTGAATCACAACACTCATGCACATCTCTCTTACCCTTATATAGTTGTACAATACACGCACAAACCCAATCTACTGGTACCATTGACAATACAAACAAAACACAAATCAAACAATCTCACCAACCATTCAAGTACAGTCACACACCCTTCCTTCAAAATCTCAGTTGTCGCACCATCCATACCAGATGCTTTTCCTACTCTCGTTTCATCTAGTGTTTTCCTCACTTCCTCTCTTGTAATGTCTCTCTCATTCTCATCTCCCATCACCGGCCCCTCAACACCTGTAACAGCAATTATATCTGCCTCCCTATTATCCTCAATCTTCAGTAAACTTTCAAAAATATTCCGCCCACCTTTCCCTTTAACAACCTTCCATTTCCATATTTCACTGTGTCTTCAATTCTTGAACCAGCCTTCCTTACTCTCTTCACTTCTTTCCAAAACTTCTTATTCTCTTCATATGAGTGACCCAATCCCTGACTCCACCACAGGTCAGCTGCCCTCTTTGCCTCACTTACCTTGCGCTTTACTTCCACATTTTTCTCTCTATATCTTTCATACTTCTCTACACTATTACTCTGCAGCCATTCTTCAAAAGCCCTCTTTTTCTCTTCCACTTTTACCTTCACTTCATTCCACCATTCATTGCCCTTCCTCATGCTGCCTCCAACAAACTTCTTGCCACACACATCACTTGCAACCCCAACAAAATTTTCTTTTACTAACTTCCACTCCTCCTCTAAATTACCAGTTTCTCTTACTTTTACTTCGTCATATGCCATTTTCAACCTTTCTTGATATTTACTTTTTACCCCCGGTTTTATTAGGTCTTCAACCCTCACTAGCTCCCTTTTACATCCACCTACTCTATTCATCAACTCTTTTGCTACAACTAATTTTCCTTCCACCTAAAAAAATGATCAAACAGACTGTTATTCGTACCCCTAAACACGTGCACGTCTTTCAATCTTCCAAACATTCTATTAGTTATCAACAGTTAATTCATTACCTCCCTTTTTAGTACTCTTCCATTTACCACTCTTACATATGTATATATGTTTTTAGCTTTCTTTTTGGAAAAGCTGGAACTCATCACCATCTCTTGCTCAACACACATATCTACCAGTTTTTCACCACTCTCATTTTCACCTGGTACGCCATATATATATATATATATATATATATATATATATATATATATATATATATATATATATATATATATATATATATATATATATATAGACAATAAGACATCTATATAAGTATATATATATATATATATATATATATATATATATATATATATATATATATATATATATATACATATATGTGTGTAAGTGTGTGTGTGTATGCGTGTGTGTGTGTGTATGCGTGTGTGTGTGTGTGTTCGTGTGTATGGGTCAGTGTATGTGTTTGTGGGATTGTGTGTGTGTGTGTGTGTGTTTGTGTGTATGGGTCAGTGTATGTGTTTGTGGGATTGTGTGTGTGGGGGGTGGGTGGGGGGGGGGCTTTTGTCCTCCTGCGGGTGTGTTTTTGTGCGGCCATGTATTCATGAGAGTCTAATATCATATTTAGATGATGATGACTGAATATAGATATACAAATAGTAATTGTTTGACAATTTTGGAAGTAAAACTCAACCATAAATAACGTTTATATAAAATAAAAAGAAAACCAGTCTGCCTTTCCTGGAAAAATGGTTTGAGTGTAACAGAAGTATACGATTGCGTCCAGACCAGTTCTGATGGAAATTCGACCATGCAGTAGATTTCCTGTGTTTCCTAAAACGGAGAGAAGAAAAAGATCGAATTACAGATACGGCTGCAAATGGACTTGTAATGGACTCATGACGAGATGCATCAGATAAAGTTGAAATGGAAAATGACGTTAGCCATAAATGTGAAAGAATTTGGAGCTTCGCAGACTCCCTCTCAGCGATGACAAAGTGAATAATAACGCGTTTCTTGAACTCACTATGAAGAACAATCAACTGCATCTAACAGAAAACCATTTTGAGGATACTTTGTTGACGCTACAATGGTCATGTAGATAGAGGCATCAAACGGAAAGTAAGAAGATTTCTATATCTAATTATAAGTAAACTTTAGTTTTACTTAATTGTGTTGAATATCATTCGGTTTTCAGAGAGTGTATCGCTTCAATAATTAATAAACCAAAAACAACCATACTAAGGTTATAGTATTACATTCCGTACAGTAATTTTATTATCTATTTTACTTTAATGAAGAATCATAGAGCACTGAACTACGAAGAAAAATAGATTTCCTTTACCTGAGAACATTCGAAAACTATTTAAAAGCACGAACATAGGAAACAAATGCCAGGTGTGACAGAGTAATTATCAATTATCGTGCATATGCATAAAATTCATTTAAACAGGAATACATATATATATATATATATATATATATATATATATATATATATATATATATATATATATATATATATATATATATATATATATATTCCTCTCTGTACACATTTGCATACTATATAAAAAGAATTCTGCTTTCCATGTAGATTTTAAGTTTCATATGAAAAATAAGAACTTAAACGTTTGCTAGAACCTCTGATGATATAGTTTCCATCAGAAGTACTAGAAAGTTATGATTCTATAGATGATAAATGTGAATGCTAGTTCACTTTCCTTTTCACAAATAACTAGGTTCACTATAATGTTTACTTCCCTTCGGATAAGTCAATTTTGATTCAAAATCAGTGAAGCGTTAATTACTGTTATTTGAAGTATATATTTTATTCCATTAATCATCCTTATTTCATCCTACACTGACTATTAGAAGGAGGAACTAATCGATTCACTGATGCCTTATACAAACATGTAGGAATGCACATTGCCTATCGTCAAAGATATGTTCAATACACACACACACACACACACATATATATATATATATATATATATATATATATATATATATATATATATATATATATATATATATATATATATATATATATATATATATATATATATATATATATATATATGTATATATGTATAAATATATATATCTATATATATATATATATATATATATATATATATATATATATATATATATATATATATATATATATATATATATATATATATATATATATATATATATATATATATATATATATATATATATATATGTATGTGTGTGTGTGTGTGTGTGTGTGTGTGATTAATCAATCTTTGGAAAATTAGGGAATTAATGTTAATAGGGAATACCTTAACAACTTGATATTTGGAGAGTAACCAGCATTTCATTATCTAGGTTTCCTTAAAAGGCTACTGTGACGGCCGAGAGAGGGTTGTGAACTCAAAGGCAGGATGCAATCAACTGAGTTGTTTATTAAGGAACACTCTCCTTTATATAAAAAACCTCAAGACAACAGGACATGACATGTTCGAGAGACAGACAATGTTACAGAGCAAAACAGAGACATGATCATTCAGGTTCTTTTTAGTGCGAGGGAAGAGCGCAGATACAAGCATAATATATACAAAATAATTATGTACAATTGTGTGACACACGGTTGGTACATGGCTCCCCCTCTAAAAATGACATACTGTACATGTTAAATAGGGCGCCCTGATCTAGAGAGGCGAACTGTAGGCGGGTCATCTGGCAGAAGATAAGCAGGTTTTACACGATCAATGGAGACCCAGTCTTCTTTGCCCCGAATGTTTAGTAGGAATGCTTTTGGACTGCGTCGGATCACAAGGAAAGGGCCCGTGTAAGGGGGCGTTAGCGGTGGCTTGCTAGTGTCATTGCGCAGGAAGACGTACGTTGCAGAGTGCAAGTCCGTTGGTATGTGATGCTTTGCTGGGGGCTTGTAAGTCTGGCGGCACGGAGTAAATTTTCCCACGACGTGACGTATGCGCTGGAGATCGTCGGAGGAGGTTGTAGAAGGAAAAAAATTCGGCAGGGACGACCAACGGGTCGCCATATACCATTTCAGCTGCCGAGACGTCGAGGGCATCTTTAGGAGTGGTCTTTAGTCCAAGGAGGACCCAGGGAAGCTGAGTAAACCAGTTGCAATCCTTGCAGAGGGACATCAAAGCTGCTTTGAGGGTGCGATGAAAACGTTCAACCATTCCATTGGCAGCGGGGTTATAGGCCGTTGTCTGATGTAGGGTGATGCCCAGGAGATTCGCTAATGACGTCCACAATTGAGAGGTGAAAGTGGTTCCCCTGTTAGAAGTAATATGCTCAGGGATACCGAATCTTGAAATCCATCCAGAGAGTAAGGCAGATGTACATGAGGCGGACGTTGCAGTTTCCATGGGAATGGCTTCAGGCCAACGAGTGGAGCGGTCGATGACGGTAAACAGGTAACGATGTCCTTGTGATGTGGGTAGGGGGCCTACAACGTCGACGTGAATGTGTGCGAAACGACGCTGAGGTTGAGGAAAGGTGCCCACTCCTGAAGCCGGGTGTCGATGTACTTTGGAAGTTTGGCAAGAAGTACAGGCGCGGACCCAATCCTTAGCATCCTTAGAAATGCCGTGCCAAATGAACTTTGCCTTCAGCAGCCATGCAGTAGAACGGCACGAGGGATGTGAAAGGCCGTGAATGAAATCAAACACCTGTCGGCGCATGGGAGCAGGAATCCAAGGTCGCGGTCTACCAGTACTGACGTCACAGAGGAGGGTGGTGTTGGAGTCTTCGAGGGGAAAGTCTTCCCAACGGATGGACGTGCAGGATGTCCTACAAGCTTGATACTCTGGATCCTGTCGTTGGGCTTAAGCCAGGGCATTGTAATCCAATCCCAGTTGAACGGTAGCCAACGTGTTTCTTGACAGGGCATCGGCAACGGGATTCATTGTCCCAGGGACGTATTAAAGGGTGCAATTGTATTCAGCCACGGCGGAGAGATGTCGGCGTTGACGGGCGGACCAGGCGTCAGACTGTCGAGTGAAGGCGTGCACCAGAGGCATGTGGTCTGTGCGAATGACGAAGGGCGTACCTTCTAAGAAATGGAGAAAGTGACGGACAGCCAAGTGCACCGCCAGCAATTCTCGATCGAAGGTAGAATAACCCGATTCTGCCTTGGACAGTTTTCTGCTGAAGAAGGCCAATGGCCGGGGCGAGACTTTGACCACCTGCTCGAGTACTGCACCAATAGCGACGTCGCTGGCATCGGTGGAGAGAAGGAGAGGGGCGTGTGGGATAGGAAAAGTGAGAGCCGCAGCAGTTGATAGGGCCTTCTTTGCATTGCAGAAGGCTGCTTCTTGAAGGGGATCCCACTTCAGGTCCTTTGGCTTGCCCTTGAGGGAGGCGTAGAGGGGAGCAAGAGTGGTGTCAATGGCTGGCAGAAAATGGTGATAATAGTTGATCATGCCCAAGAAATCCTGCAGAGCTTTGATGGTCGAGGGCGCGGAGAAGTTCTGAATGGCTGCTACCTTCTCAGGGAGGGGATGGACTCCTTCAGGAGTGATACGGTGCCCTAAGAACGATACTTTGTTGGCGACAAAGGTACACTTGTCGTACCGGACTACAAGGCCGTTTTGTTGCAGGTGGTCGAGCACGATGCGCAGGTGACGGATGTGTTCCTCTTTTGAGGAGGAGAACACAAGTATGTCGTCCACATAACATACACAGAAAGGGAGGTCCCCTAAGATGCCATCCATGAGACGTTGAAACGTTGCCCCAGCATTACGAAGGCCAAAACAGGAGTAATTGAAGGTGTATGTACCAAACGGAGTGGTGATGGCGGTCTTGGTGATGTCTTCTGGGTTCATAGGCACCTGATAATACCCCTTCAGGAGGTCGAGCGTAGAGAAAACCTTCGCTTTGTGCAGGTAGGAGGTCACGTCGGCAATGTTTGGGAGGGGGTATTAATCCGGTTCTGTTTGCATGTTCAGGCGCCTGTAATCCCCGCACGGGCGGAGGGAGTCGTCTTTCTTCAGAACGATGTGTAAGGGTGACGACCATGGGCTGGAGGCCTTTTGGCAAAGGCCCATTTCCTCCATTTCGGCGAACGTCTGTTTTGCGGCTGCCAATCGTTCCGGTGCCAGACGTCTGAATTTTGCGAAGACTGGGGGTCCCGTCGTCTTGATATGGGGATAAATACCATGCTTGGCAGGAACCGTGGGCGTTTGGCGAAGTTCTGGACGGAAAACTTCAGGGTACGACGTGAGGAGGTGGGCGTAGGCATCCGTGGGTGCGCTGATGTGGAGAGCGAGGTTAGAGGGGGC
>NC_090742.1:99595406-99600406 GCF_036898095.1 Palaemon carinicauda | reverse complement strand
ATGTTTTTTATTTTTTTTTTATTTTGGGGACAAAGGGTGGGTGGAGCTAGCTGACTGAGAGAGTTTGTCTCCCTGCTGCATGAATAAACGTTCGATAGAGTAATACTTGGTAACTATGATGACTCGACCAGCCCCCTACGCTTCCAGACCTTAGTCCTGGAAGTTTCTGGAAGTAGCTAGGTTTCCTATATTGAAAGAACACCAGGGTTAGATAGACACATACTGAAATCCAGCCTCAAGATCGTCATCTCTCCTCTTTCTCTGCTCAGAGTATTGTTTTAAAAGTGTTTAGTACTTATAGTGTCTCCTCTTCAAAGTGATTCTGTTGCCCACATATATCGTGTATAGTGAATACTTATAAAAAATCTTTTAGAGTTTTTTTGTAAACGGCCCTGTAGGAAGGTTAGGTATTTGTATTTTGATCTGGTTATCTATTTTTATCAAGTGTCAAACTTAAATATTGTACTCAGGTTTAATTTCTAGTGAAACAAGTGTTTGTATAATTGTTGTAAGTGTTATTTCTTTTTTCTTAGTCTAGTGCAATAGCCTCTGTACCAAGGTTTTCCCCTATCATGGGATGGATTTTTAGTGTTTGGGCAGGCTTAACAGAAGGGCCATGTATGCCTGGTGGTTTATCAAGAGGTTGTCTTTTCTTCATATGATTTTATTTCTTCTCAAAACCATACTTACTATCTTCCCTTTAATTGAAGTGGCTATCTTGGAGGATATTTAGCCTTGTATGGTATATCCAGTCCTCCATGTTGTCCAGTTTTTCTGACTTTTTTTTTCAACAGTCTGTGGGTTTGATAAATCATTCTATCTATATTTTCTCAAAAAAGATTGTTTCGGTAATCATTCTTGTTAATTTAGTTGCTAAGTATGAAGTATCTTTTTCATTACCATGTGCTCTCTGGAGACATTAGGCAAAATCCGTGACCAGTACGTTCTAGTTTTCGCCAATCTCGTCTACTTTACTGCAATATTCGTGGTCTTCATGAAAATATTCAAGACCTTACAGTCGTGTCCAGGTAGTATGATATACTTTTGTGCTCAGAAACTCTGGTTTTTAATATGAGGTACTTATCAGAGCTTTTTATATCTGGTTTTAAGTAGCCAATAATGTTGAAACTCGATGCCCTTCCTAGTACCAGAAGAATGGTTATGTATATTAGGACTGAGTACCCTGCTTCTCATAGCTCCTGCTATGAATGCGGTTGCCATGAGATTCAGGCAATAAAAGTTTGGGGCAGGCATAACAATTTCTATTTATTTTCATTCTATCGGAATCCTGACATGGAGGATTCTATCTTCGATTGTCTTCTTATAATTATGACTAAGATACATGAAGATGATAGAAAGGCCTCTTTTGTCTTTGTTGGTGATTTCAAGCTCACCATAGAGAGTAGTTAAATTCTTTTTCTCCTACCGATTGCCATGGCTTAAGAGCTTTAGACTATGCCTCTGAATCAGGCTGTGATCAAATTATAAGTGAAGCTATTCACAATTCTGGTAACTGCTTTGACCTCGTATACACAGAATCTTCTTGCTTAATAACAAGGTAGGTTCTTCAGTTGGAACATCTGATCATGCCTTGATTTCATTAGTAGTAAAGACTGAGCAGTCTGTCCCTTATGTATCTTAATCATATAAGATTTTTATGAAATCTCAAGACTAGAATAGGATTTTGCAAGATCTATTGGGCTTGAATTGGTCACAGTTGTATATTAGTGTTGATTCTGTAGTCCCTTTGAATGAGAGTATAGTTAACATTATTAATAGGTTTATCCCTTCTCGTGCACTAAGGTATCGAGTGAAGGACAAACCATTGTTAAATGATGATTGTAGACATGCTTATTTGGAAAAGCAGGAGGCCTATCATCTTTGGAAGGGTAATAGATCAGATTAGACATGGAATAACTATACTCAGCTTAGATTCTTTACTCAGAGAGTAAGCTTTAACAGAAAAAGAATACAATTTAACCAGAAAAGAAACCCTTTCTTATACAACCCGGAAGCATAAGTGGTGGACTGCCCTTAAATCTGCACTCTTTCGTGTATATGCAACAGTTCCTCCTTTACTTGAACCAGATGTCTCTGTCACTCACTGTCCAATGGAAAAGGCAACCATTTTGGTAGATGTGGTTGACAGCAAGCACAGTAATTAGAAACTCGAACTTTCTCATTCCTGTTTTCCTGAGGCTAAACTAACTTGTTTAACTTTTCGATATCGTGAAATTAGTCCTTTTGAATGAGAATATAGTTAATATAATTGATGAGCATATCCCTTCTCGTGTACTAAGGTACCAAGTGAAGGACAAACCAGGGTTCAATGATGATTGTAGACGTGCGTATTTGGAGAAGCAGGAGGCCTATCATCTTTGGAAGTGTAACAGATCAAATTAGACCCGAAATAACTATACTGAGCTTGGAGCCTTTAGTCAGAGAGGTTATGCTTCAACTGAAAATGAATACAATTCCACCATTAAAGAAACACTCCCTAGTACAACCCAAGAGCATAAGTGGTGGACTACCCTTAAATCTGCACTCTTTGGTGTATATGCAACAGTTCCTCCTTTATTTAAACTAGATGTCTCTGTCACTCACTGTTCATAGGAAAAGGCAACCCTTTTGGCATATGTGGTTAACAGCAACTACAGTAAGGAGAAACTCGAACTTTCTCATTCCTGTTTTCCTGAGGCTAAACTAACTTCTTTAGCTTTTTGATATCGTGAAATAGGTCCCTTTGAATGATAATTTAATTAATATAATTGATGGGCATATCCCTTCCCGTGTACTGATTTACCCAGTAAAGGACAAGCCATGGTTCAATGATGATTGTAGACTTACATATTTGGAGAAGCAGGAGGCCTATCATCTTTGGAAGTGTAACAGATCAGATTAGACCTGAAATAACTATACAGAGCTTAGAGCCTTGGCTCAGAGAGTTTATGCTTCAACTGAAAATGAATACAATTCTACCATTAAAGAAACCCTTCCTGGTACAACCCAGGAGCATAAGTGGTGAACTATCTTTAAATTTGCACTCTTTTGTGTGTATGCAACAGTTCCTCCTTTATTTAAACTAGATGGCTCTGTCACTCACTGTTCACAGGAAAAGGCAACCCTTTTGGCAGATGTGGTTGACATCAAGCACAGTAATGAGAAAGTCAAACTTTCTCATTTTTTTTCCTGTGGCGGAACGAACTTGTTTAGCATTTGAATCTCATGAAATTATATCTGTATTGATGGACCTTGATGCTTATGGAGGTGTAGACCCAAATGGTATTTTTCCTTGGTTTTTTATAAAGACTGCAGATTTCTATGCTTCAAAGTTATCTGTTATTTTGGGCAAGTTAGCAAGAAGAAGAGCTTTTAGCACTTGTTGCAAAATTGATAATGCTACTCCACTATGTAAATATGTTTTTAGTAGCTCAAGTCCAACTGATTGCCGCCCAATTTCCATTACTCGCATACTATTTGAAGTTTAGGAATGTCTTTTGGCCATACGTCTTAATAGGTCTGTTCCATAGTTTGAAATTGGTTTTTCGTAAAGGTCTTCGAGCATGTGATGCCCTTCTTACAATCTCCAATGCTGTACAGAAAGCCTAGATTGTGGTCTGGAAGTTCGTATGATTTGCCTTTGATTTTGGTGCTACCTTTGACTGTGTTAATCATGATGCCCTTGTTTTCAAACTCAAACAGTTGGGAGTGAGTGGATTCGTTTCTTAGCATCATTATTGAATTTTTGAGTAATAGATCTCAAGGAGTTGATATGCACCATAGTGAGTATAGGAACGTGGTATCTGGTGTTCCTCAGGGTAGTGTTCTTGGCCCATTACTTTTCATTTGGTTTGGTCCAGAAAACATGCTTGTTGGATATACAGATGATGTTACTCTCTTTGCATCAATTCAATCTCCTGAATGTAGGTCTGAGTTGGCTGAATCCCTTAATAGAGATCTAGCTAAAATTAGTGCATGATGCAAATCATGGGTATGAAGTTGAATCCTAACAAAACTCAAAGTATGAGGACAGTGGCTCCTCAAAATCCGAAAAATCAGCAATGATAATGTTTCTATAAGTTTGTATGCCTTTTTAAAAATTTCAGGTGTTTTTCCCAATAGAAAATTTACTTTTGAGAAACCTATTTGGTTTGTTTTTTTCTTCAATTGCACAAACAATTGACTTATTGAGAAAGTCTTTAAAGATTTTTGTTGATCAATATATTTTTGAGAAGTGTTTTAATTCTTTCATTTTACCTTGCTTTGATTATTGTTCTCTTGTCTGGAGTTCAGCTGCTGATTCTTATCATAATTTGTTGGACAGGAACTAAGGGTCTCTTAAAATTCTTAATCTTGATCTAGATTTTAATATCTTGCATCGCCGTTCAATTAGTTCCTCATGCATGTTGCATAAGATATTTTATAAATCTGACCATCCTCTACCTTCAGATCTCCCGGCAAGTTCCATCCTGTTCGTAATACTAGTTGCATAATTAATTTTAATAGTCAGACCTTCTCCATCATGTCGCTCAATACTACACAGTATTTTAGAAGTTTTATTCCAGCTGTGACCAAGTTGTGGAATGGTCTTCCTAGTCCGGTAAGTGAATCAGTAGAACTTCAAAAGTTCAGCAGTGAATGGTCTTATGTTGAACAGGCTTACATAAGTCTTTTAATAGTTCATATATCAAATATCGGTTGTAATGTTGTTATTGTTTTTGAGATATTTTATTTGGATTTTTCATTACTTGCTATGTCATTTATTTATTTCCTTCTTTCCTTTCTTAACAGGGTTATTTTTCACTGGTGGAGCCCCTGGGTTTATAAAATCTTGCTTTTCCCACTAGGGTTATAGCATAGCTAATAATGATAATAATAATAATAATAATAATAATAATAATAATAATAATAATAATAATAATAATAATAATAATAATAATAATAATAATAATAATAATAATAAGGATTATTCATATTTAACATTTCCTGCCATTACATAA
>NC_090742.1:99582906-99590406 GCF_036898095.1 Palaemon carinicauda | reverse complement strand
GCGTTAAAATTTTTTAGATAATATAGGAGTTATGGAAATTGGGCAGTAATCAGTGGGACTTGAGCTACCACAAACACATTTACCAATTCTCCAACAAGTGCTAAAAGCTCCTCTTCTTGCTAAGGACAAATACCATTTATGTCTACAAATCCATAAGCATCAAGGTCCATCAATAGAGCTTTAATCTTACGAGATCAAAAACTAAACTAGTTAGTTTAGCCTCAGGAAAGCAGGAATGAGAAAGTTCAAGTTTTTCATTACTCTGTTCACTGTCAAAAACATCAGCCAAAAGGGTTGCCTTTACCTTTGGACAGTGAGTGACTGAACCCTCTGGTATAGGTAAAGGAGGAGCTGTTGCATCTACACCAAAGAGTGCAGATTTAAGGGTAGACCACCATTTATGTTCCCGAGGTGTACCAAAAAGGGTTTCTTTTACGGTTACATTGTACTCCTTTTCAGTTGAGGCATAAACTCTCTCAGCAAAAGCTCGAAGCTGAGTACAGTAGTTCCAGGTCAAATCTGATCTGTTTCCCTTCCAAAGATGATAAGCCTCCTGCTTCTCCATATAAGCACGTCTACAATCATCATTGAACCACTGTTTGTCCTTCACTCGTTACCTTAGCACACAAAAAGGGATATGCCTATCAATTATGTTGACTAGATTCTCATTCAAAGGGACAACAGGATCTACACCACTATATAATTGTGACCATTTTAGTCTACTTGGGATTTCATATAAATTTTACAAGAATATGATATATCAAGGACAGGCTGCTAAGTCTTCACTACTAATGAAATCAAGGCATGATCAGATGTCCCGACTGGAGAACCAGCCTTACTAGTTATAACGCAAGGGGAGTCAGTGTATACGAGGTCCAAACAATTACCAGACCTGTGAGTAGTTTCATTTATGATTTGCTCACAGCCAGATTCAGAGGAAAAGTCTGAAGCTCTCAAGCCATGGCGACCGGTAGGAGAGATAGAACTTAACCACTCCTTATGGTGAGCATTAAAATCACCAACAAAGAAAAAAGATGCCTTTCTATCTTCTTCTTGTATCTCAGCCATAATCGAAGATAGAATCATCCATGTCATGTCTGGATTCCAGTAGATCGAACACAAATAAAATTTGTTATGCCTTTCACAAGCTTTTATCACCTGAATCTCATGACATCCACATTTAGAGTAGGACTTACGAGAAGCAGGAAACTCGGTCCTAATATACACCGCCATTCCTCAGGCCATAGGGATGGCATCATGTTTCAACATTATTGGCTTCTTAAAACCAGTTATAAGAAGCTCAGATGAGTGCCTCAAAAGAATATCATACTGTCTGGACGCAACTGTAAGGTCCTGGATATTTGCATGAAGACCACGAATATTGCAATACAGAACACGACATTGACGAAATCTAGGACATACTGGTCCTGGATTTCGCTCAATGTCTCCAGACAGCATAAGAATTAATAGAAATAAAAAACAGTCATCATACTTAAAAACTAGATTAATAAGAATTATATCAAAATTGGTATGCAGAGAATTATAAATAAAGTGATTGATGATACCCATAGACTATAGTAAAAATTTGGAAAAACTGGTCAACATGGAGGAGCCGATACACCATGTAAGGCTAAATACCTTTCTGGATAGCCACTTCAACTGGAGGGAGGACAGAAAGGGTATTTTTGAGAAGAAAAAGAATCAGAAAAAGGAAAAGACAACCTCTTGATAAACCACTAGGCATCCATGGCCCTCCTATTAGGCCTGCCCAACACACCATTTCAAAAAAACAAGAGGAAGAAGAAAAAATAATAATAAGATAGAATAGTGTGCCCGAGTGTACCCTTAAGCAAGAGAACTCTACCCGAAGACAGTGGAAGACCATGGTACAGAGGCTATGGCACTACCCAAGAATATAGAACATTGGTTTAATTTTGGAGTGTTCATCTCTTAGAAGAGCTGCTTACCATAGGTAGAGCCTCTTTTACCCTGACTAAGAGGAAAGTACACTGAACAAATGGCTGTACAGTAACTAACCCCTTAGGTGAAGAAGTGTTAAGTATCCCATTGTTGTCAGGTGTATGAAGAAAGACGAGAATATGTAAAGAATATGCCAGACTATTCTGTGTAAGTGTAGGCAAGGAAAAAATAAGCTGTAACCAGAAAGAGGGATGCAATACATTACTGTCTGGCCAGTCAAAGGATCCAATACCTCTCTAGTGGTAGTATCTCAACGGGTGGCTGCACATATAACAGATTTTGAAGTGAAGCAAAAAATATATTTTTGGGTGAGGTAGCCATGTTGTCCTGATGGAAGTTCCTTCATTAGTAGCTTCCTAGGTTATATTTGACTACAGTGATATATCCCAGAGAATTTACCAAAGGTATCCAGAATTCTAACTCCTGGAGCGAATATCCCTTAAAATTGGATATCACGTAATCAGAGGACGTATTCTTGACACGTCTCATAGCTATCTACACCCCTAATAGCGTTTCCGCCTCTAGGGCAAAAAGTGGCAAGAATATAGGAGAGTTGTTAAAGAGGCAACGCTCTCGACAGTCCTACTGTACTGTAAATAGTGCGCCGAATCGCCAATGCGAGGTGCCACCAAGCTATACTTTGTAGCATTGTAGGTGTTACAGATACAGTACCTTAGGGAGGGATTCATTATCCTTTTGTCAAAAAGAGGGTGGGTCCATCAGGACGACATGGCTACCTCACCCCAAAATAGATTTTTTGCTTTGCTTCAAAATCCGTTTTTTTGGGCTCAGGCCATGTCGTCCTGATGGAAGTTTACCAGAGCATTAATGTATCTGTGGATTTTCAATAGTGTCATTATATCGAGATAAATATTTCCTATTTGGTCTTCTAGACCTAAGACACTTGATGTTACCGTTATACATCAGTTAACTGATCATAAACTATGTCAGTTCTTCCTGCCCCCTACAGGGAAGAATCTGGGTAGACTCTTAGGAAAAAACTCGAGGATTGTGAGTTCAAGGAACAATCTAGCGAACAGTTTGTATATTAGTGTCATCATATACATAAAGTATAGTTTGTACAGAGAATGGTATATCTCTGTATAGGTTACTGATACCTCCCAAGTCTGGCTGAAAAGAGATAGACAGGTTTATATACGTGTAGGAAACCTTAGTTCAGTAAAATAAACAGTTTAGTACAATCAGTTCTTACCTGTTTACTTGGAACAGTCTTAACCTTAGTTCCTCAATATTTTCTTAAATATTAAAAGAATCAAGGATGCTCTGACTTTATTCTTAATCTAGAATGTTTGAGGCGAAAGAGATGCAAAGATTCCTTCTATTGTTTATTACAAAAATAGAAATCATGGTTGTATTCAATTACATCTTATGCACAGCAATTCTGCATAAAAGCATAAATAGTAATAACAGAATCAAAATAAGTTTCACCTGAAAAGGAAAAACATTAGCCACTCTAAGGGAAATATAAAATTTCACTATGTATTCTGTTGTTACTAGGAACACTGTGCATATAAGTATGCCTGGCACTTGTGTCAGTCTATTATGCTTAATATCACCTGTGTTGGGAGAACAGTCTATAGTGTTATCACTAAACACAATACTCAACATGATATGTCATACGAGTCCATCATGTACACCCTTCACTAAAAGTCCCAATTAGTGCACTGTTCTTCGCAGTAATCAAGTGGCAGGTTTTATAACACTTCCTGCCGCCACCACATGAAACTTTATTTCCTGTAATTGCTTCGCATAGTGTTTGAAAAAACTCTGGATGACTTCCATCTAATATAAGCACAAAGGCTTTCAAACGACATCGTCTGAAAGAAATTCAGAGACGAGGCAACTTTCTCGGATCCTGACCTGCGGGTGTACTGTCTAGATCCGCTCTGCGTATAAAATAGGTGATTTTCGCCCTTAACTGTTTCAAGGATAATGTTGAACCAGACGTCTCTCGCCTCAAAAGCTGACCTCCCTTAAAGTCTGAAGTTCTACAAAGATAGACCATTAGGTATTCCACTGGGCAGAGGGATGCTTCTTCCTCCAGAGGGCAGATTCTCCAGGGACCCCATCTCTTAGTTGGCAGCTCGTTCTTGGCGAGAAACGTCAGGTCCGGAAAGAGGTTCAGTTCTCCGGAGTCTGTGAACTGACGGAAGAGCTGCGGGCCGAAGTTTAGCGCAGGCTTTTGGAATCTTGTTGATGATTTCATTAGAAAAGTCTACCTGGAAGGCATATAGTATTGGTCTGGCTAGGGCAGATTTACATGTAGTAATCGTGTTGGCTGCTAAACCTTGTTCATGAAGATGGATGAAGGAGGCAAAGCAGAAATCCGTAGAAATCTCCTTAGGTTTCTCCGCCTTGACAAAGGCCACCCTTTTCTTCCAGAAAGACCCATATTGTCTTCTTGTTGACTTTGACTCATATTCTTCTAAGAAGTTAATACTGTCCCTAGAAATCCCGACCCGCTTCTTGACCGCTAGGGAGAGAAAATCAAGAGATGAAGGTTCTGGGTTTTCTCCGATGAAGCTGACACGGTCAATCTCTGCACTTGTTGAGTCAGAACTGGGTCCGGCAACGGGATCAGCTTCAGGCTTAGTTCCGTTATCAAAGGGAACCAAACACTGTTGGGCCACTTCTGGGCCACTATTGCTGTTATTCCTCGAAAGGATCTTAGTTTGTTAAGGACTTTCAGCAGAAGGTTGGTTGGAGGGAACAGGTAGATCTTGGACCACCGGTTCCAATCTGAGGACATTGCGTCTGTCACTTCCTCTAGAGGATCCTCGTATGGGGCTACATACCGGGGTAGCTTCTTGTTGTCTCTCGTTGCGAAGAGATCTATCTGCAGTCCTGGGACTTTACGTAATATGAAAGAGAATGATTTTGCGTCTAGGGACCATTCTGACTCTATCGGGTTGACCCTGGATAGAGCGTTCGCTGTTACATTGCGGAACCCTTGAAGGTGGACTGCTGACAAGTACCATCTCTTCTTCTTCGCTAGACGGAGGATGGCCAGTATCACTTGATTTATGTGAGGCAATCTCGAGCCTTGTCGATTTAGGCATCTCATTACAACTTCGCTGTCTAGAACCAGATGATGTGGATTGAGCAGCGAAGTTCCAGTTTCTTCAGAGAGAGAAGAACTGCCATGGCTTCCAGAAAATTGATGTGGATGGTCTTGAAGAGGGGAGATAAGGATCCCTGGACTTTCCGATGATGAGAGTGACCTCCCCACCCCTCTTTTTAGACGTCCGTGTGAACGGTGACTGCCGGTGGAGGTGGTTTCAGAAGTGCCTTGCTCATCCGGTTCTTGGCTTCCGACCATGGTTTGATGCGTAGTTTCTCCAAACTCCTGATGCATCTTTTAATTGTGTTTTCAATATTGTATCTGTCACTGAGGCAAACTGGAGGGACCCCAATACTCTCTCCTGTTGCCTTCTTGATATCCTGTCGGATTGAAGAAGTCTCTTGACAGATCCTGCTATCTCTTTCCTCTTCTTTGATGGAATGGAAAGGCAGTGTGACTGTAAATCCCAGTTGACGCTCAGCCACTGGAACTTTTGAGCTGGAGATAGATGAGACTTTTCCAAGTTGATCTTGAATCCTAAGTGTTCCAGGAACTGCATCACTTCCTTGGAGGCTTGCCTGCACTCTTCCTTGGATGCTGCCCACACCAGCCAGTCGTCCAGGTAGGTGAATACCCTTGGGGCTATGTTTAGACCGAAGGACATGGCTCTGAAAAAGTATTTTCTTTTCTGTAGTTTGAACCCTTGGTAGGGGGAAACTTGATGGTTGATTGGAAGATGCCAGTAAGCATCCGTTATGTCTATGGAGTCTGTGTAAGCCCATTTGGACAAAAGGGTCCTTATGTGTTGAAGCGTCAGCATTCTGAATTTGTGGTTCACTATGAACTTGTTGAGTGGTGATAAATCCAGAATGACTCTGAGCTTTTCCGAATCCTTCTTCGGAACAAAAAAGCCTTCCTTGGGATCTGATGGACTTTGCCTTCCGTATAACTCTTTTGTTCAGGAGTTCCTGAACATATTCTTCCAGAATGGGGGTTGAGTGCTGTAAGAATTGAGGAAAGTTTGGTGGCGTTGAGCTCCAACTCCACCCTAGTCCGTTCTTGATTAGGCTCTGGGCCCAGGGATTGAAGGTCCAACGATCCCGGAAGAGGAGAAGTCTCCCTCCTACCGGTAGCATCTCACTTGGAGTGCTGGTTGGAGGACTTGCCTCCTTGGCCACGTCCACCTTTGTTACCCTTACCTCTGAAGGGGCGTCTAGAGGATCCTCGAAAGGAACCTCAAGACTTTAGCCTAAAAGTCGTCGATTGGCATTCAAAGACTGGGGTGAACACCGGCGATTGGGTCGCCAGGGTTTGGGGCACCAGTTGGAAGGTGGTGGTTGGCTGTGCCACCGTCTGGGCCACCATGGCCATGGCAAGCTGTCGCTGTTTTCTAGGCCGAGAGGGCACTCTTGGTCGTTTTAATTTATTCTTTGACTGGGGACCCTCGTCAACGGAAGATTTTCTTTTTGAGGACAAGCCCCACTTGGAGAGGAGATTCCTGTTCTCCGTAGCGGCTTTGTCCACGACCTCTTTGACCACTTCGCTTGGGAAGAGGTCTTTTCCCCATATATTGGAGGCTATGAGCTTCCTTGGTTCGTGTCTCACCGCAGCCGAGGCGAACACGAACTCTCTATAAGTCCTTCGGGCTTTGATAAAGTTGTACAAGTCCTTGGTGACTGTCGCCAAATGAGACTTGGCGAAGACCATGTACATATCTGGGGTGTCTGGGATGCTTGCCATAGTCTCTAAGCCAGTCTGCAGAGACATGGAAGCAGCAAGGCGTTTTTTAGTCTCTTGTTCCCTGCGCAGGAGAGACTCTGACAGCTTCGGGAGGTCTTCACCGAACTGTCGTCCAACAATATCTGCCTCCAGCTTCCCAGCTGTGAAGGTGTTATGAACATCTTTCCAGTCCTTATCATCTGACGGAAAAGCAAGGGAAAAGGGTCTACACTCCTCCAGTGTACGGCAAGGTTTCCCTGCTTCGACTGCCTTTAAGGCTGCCTTACACCCTTTGTCTATAAAGGGAAGGCACGTTTGGGGTCAGCAATAAAGGACGGGTGTTTTTTGCTGAGAGCCGGCACCTTGGAACTAGTAAAAACCCTCTCTTTCAAGGTGGTTGTATATAAAGCCTGAGCCTTAGAGAGTTCGAGGACAATCGTCTCCTTCGGCTCTGTTTCCTCCTTGGATGCAGGTTCCATCCTTAGACGGACATAGCAGTCCGGGTAGGCCCCTTTGCTGGGCCAAAACTCAATTTCCTCTACTGGGATAGTGCCCAGTTTCTCCGAGAGGAAGATCTTCTCCCCCCCCCCCCCCCGACATTGGCATACGCTCTGCATATCTCCAAGGGTTAAAGTCAGAGAAAGCGGGGAGACCCTTGACGTTTAGCTTCTTCCGGGCTAAACGTGTTGCAACCAGCTGATGCATTTCAGTCCGAAGAG
>NC_090742.1:99562906-99572906 GCF_036898095.1 Palaemon carinicauda | reverse complement strand
CTCTCTCTCTCTCACTCTCTCTCTCTCTTAGCAGTCCATTTGTTTTAAGGCCTTTCGCTTATATTGACATATATGGGTAATAAAAAACGTATTACAACTTAGTTTCTTTTATTATACGAAGCATACATGCAAAATAAAATTTTGTGAATAAAGACATAGAACTTAGTGGGAAAAAAATCTGAGCCTAACATTTTCACGCTTAAAAGCGGTAGGAAAACTTATTTGATTACGGGGTTTTCGTCTTTATTCCCTCGGGAATTGGGAATTCCCGTTTTATTTAGTCTCTGTCTACCTATAGGATGTCTAAACAAACCCTAAATCCTTGTTGGCCGAATATAGCTCGATCTGTAAATAGCATCCGCTGTTGCATGCAATATGTTATCTTCGACAAGGTTGCCATGCCTTATTCAGTGGGAGGACATTTCACGCCTCGAGTTAATAAATTAACTCTCTATTTACATATATGAAATGGAAAGAGGGGGTGTTGGGAGGTATATCATTCAGTTAGCAAGGCATGGATCTAAAAAATTCCCAACTATTGTACCCCTCCTACTAATGGGTGGTGACCATATTTGTGTCATTAAAGATTTTCATCGTTTTGTGAAAAACTTTGCTTGGGCAAATCCCTAATCCCCTTTATTTCTGCCATAACTGCCTATCATAGCATGCAACAACAGACCGGCAAAAACGGCATGAAGCTACCTGCGACCTGTCAGTGGCGCTGAATTTTCCCTCTCGCGGGAGCACAGTAAGATTTAGAAACCCCCATAAGACGCAAAAGTTTTCTTATATTTGCGTCTTTGACTTAGAATCAGCTTTGAAGAAATCCCCCGGGGCTTATGGTGTGGAGACCATACACGAATCAATAGCTTATTGCTATATCATTATCGACGGCGAAGGAAAAAGAGTCACCTCCAGTCATTATTGCGGGAATGATTGCGTCGATAACTTTCTGTCAGACCTTAGTGATTGTTGGGCAGCGATCAGATCATAGTGGAAAACATTCCCCATTGATATGTCGGCCAAGGATGAAAGAAATTTCCAACAGCAGACTGTATGCCAGATGTGTAAGACGTTGTTCAAACACGACGCGACAAGCACAGACACCATGACCATGCCAAACCCAAGAATAACTTTATGGGTGCTTACTGCGCGCGTTGTAATTTATCGTGTCGCGAACTTAAAACTCGACTCCCCGTTTTCCACACACAATTCTAGTTACGACCTGGGTCTTATCCTTAAGGAATTGAAAACTAAAGTCGATATTACAATCATGACGAAGCAATGGCTTAAAATTCAGCGAAGGACTGTCGATAATTTAGTTTTCCTCGACTCTTTAGCCTTTTTAGGATCTTCTTTGGATAGTTTAGCCTCC
The DNA here is from genome assembly GCF_036898095.1 of Palaemon carinicauda. NCBI lineage: Eukaryota > Metazoa > Arthropoda > Malacostraca > Decapoda > Palaemonidae > Palaemon > Palaemon carinicauda. Next base: position 99,571,531 of record NC_090742.1, on the reverse strand, counting down.
AAATATTTTAGGGATGGAAGGAAGGCTAGCTTAACAGAGGACATGTTAAGCGAAATTAGAGATGACAAATTGCGGGGTGAAGTCATTCAAGGCAAATTACCTTTCTGTTATGACTATATAGATAGCCTTGCAAAACTCAAGGAAATGCATTTGCCCCCCAAAACGGCATTTTACAACAAGCTAAAGGAGCGCGATATATCAGAGGAGGAATATAAACGGGCTCAGCGTGTTTGGGATATAAGCAAATGTAAAACGCTGAAACATTTCCTTCTCCTTTACCTCATTATAGACACAGCTTTATTGGGGGATATTCTCATTTGGTGGCGCTTCATACTTTATGATAAGTATGGTCTTGATTTACCACACTATGTTTCACTTCCATCCTACGCCTTTGACAGCTTCCTTAAGATGAGCAAGATAGAGTTGGATCATGTCTATGATGAGGAATTGTATAATCTAATCAGACATAATGTTAGGGGGGGTTTCACTTCTGTGGTGCGTCAATCATTCACTAACAACAACCGTGAAATAAATCCATCATTTAATCCTGATCTCCACCAAACTTCTTACATCCTTTATTTAGACTTTAACTCCCTGTATGCAACAGTTATGACTAAGAACCTTCCCACTGGTGGAATTCGTAAATTTTCCCATAAAGAAAAGGATCTGTTTTTAGGAAGGGGTATTGAAAATGGTAATACAAACGGGGATAAAGGACACTGGCTCCTGGTCACTACTAAAGCACCTTCAGAAGAAGTTGCTAGAGCCACTGATGAACTGCCGTTATGCTTATCCCACGAGGAAGTTGCCTTTAAAAATCTATCACCCTACTGTAAAAGCGTACTAGAACACGAAGGGGGACGCATGAAGGTAAAGTGTAAAAAGCTTATGGCCACCCATCACAGTAAAAAAGAATATCTTATTTCCCTCCCTCTTTTACAGTTGTATATGGACTTAGACCTAGAACTAGAGGTTGTACATTCAATCTATGAATTCAGTCAAAGAGCTTACATGAAGGATTTTATTAAAACCAACATCGAAGCGAGGAGTAACTGCGTATTTGGGAAAACTTTACTCAACCCTTTGAAATACGCTGAAAAAAGTAAAGTTGTCAATAAAGCAAGCACTTACTTAAAGGAAGCCCGGAATCCGAGACTAAAATCAACCATCCATTTGTCAGAAGACCGTATTATCTGCACTTCTACCCTCCCTCGGGTCGTCATCAATATGCCTAATTACATAGGTTTTGCCATTCTAGAATCGGCCAAGTTTGACCTTTACTACTTCTTTTATAAGGTTCTCAAGAATAATTATGGGGATAAAGTCAAAATCCTTTACACTGATACAGGTAGTTTCATTTTTGCTCTGGAAGTTGACGGTCTTAATTCGGAGTTAGGGCAAGAACCCTTGAAATCATATATGGATTTTTCCAACTTCGACGTTGATCACCCGCTTTTTAGTAATGAGAGAAACGGGGAGTAATCTTACAACCGAGGTGAAAGTGTTCAAACCTAAAATGTATTCCATGCTAGTTCAGAAACAGGGTCACATTAATCGTGCGAAAGGTATACCAGGTCACATGCATGCTTCGATAAACCACGAACAGTATTCCCAAATCCTGGAAGATCATCGCGTCAACTATCTCACTGTACGGACAATTAGAAATGTGAGAGGACAAATGAGTACCACTAAAGTAAAAAAGAAGTGTCTCGCGGCTTTTGATTTGAAGAGATACCATACAAGCCCATACAATTCTTATGCATACGGGCATCCCGATATTGAAGTGGGGGATGAGGAAGTTGCAAGTGAAGTTCGAATCAACAACCCCCTTCCCAAATTACTGAATCCACCTTCAGAACCAATCCCTCGTGTTTCTGAAAATTTATGGAAAAAGAGAGAAGAAAAGGTTACAGTCTATTTTCCACCCACCGATAATGGAATGGCAGAAAACAGGGAGGAGTGAATACAAAACTTTACTGCGAATAATTACAGTGTCAAGCTTTCCCCATGTATTGTTTTACTAGAGAAAATAAAATGTTGGTACTTTCCATTAAATGGTTTTATTTATTCTGCGGTACTTATATGAGCACACTTTTATAATACCATTCAGTCAGCTAGAGGTTTAGTTACAATGTACAAGTGCTTTAAAGCTGCAGATTTGGACCTTTTTTAGAGAGCCAGCACGTATCATTGTGTCTGGTTTCTCCAACTCGGGTAAATCCTACCCTATAGAAAAATTAATAGTAAAATATGAAAGTAAGTTTACGCACATTATTATGTGCGGTGTGGATCAGCATACTTTGAAATCGCATCCAGTAATAGGACCAAAACTCTCCCTCTTTGCAAACATCGTAGACCCCATGAGTGAGATAGATACGGAAGCTGGCCCGTATTCTATTTTATATATCCTCGATGATATATTTCTCGAGGCTCTACAGGACAAAATTGTTGTGGATGTCTTTACTAAAGGACATCATAAAAATATCTCTGCTATATTTATTACGCAAAATATGTTTTACAGCGGAAAATACGCCAGAAATATACGTATAAACACTTCCCATATGCTATTACTGAGAACGAGGGATATATCGCAAGTCGAGTTATTAGGAAGGCAAATATTTGGTTCACCTTTATCAAAGAAATTTGTGAATGTTTATAAAAAGGCTGTTATGACTAAACCTTTTTCCCATTTGCTGGTTGATTTAAGTTTAAATACTCCTAGCGAACTCCAGTTGAGGACAAATATTGCGGCTAGTTCCTCGTGCGAGGTTGTTTTTGGAGAATGGGAGACGTAAAGAGGAAGATTTTAGAAACGGTATATGAAAACTATTCCCACCCATCAAGTTTGGGAGGTATTAATTCCATTTACAGAACCGCCAGAGCTTGAGACGCGCGAATTACCATAAATGACGTAAAAGACTATTTGACCACGAAAGATGCCCATACTCTTCATACGCTTACGAGAAAAAAATTCCCCAGACGTCAAATGGTGGCTCCAGCTCCAAAAGTTATCATCAGCTGCGATCTCGCCGATATGCGACGTTTATCTAAATTCAACAAAGACGTAAACTACCTTCTGATTTGCATAGATATTTTCTCCCGTTACCTCAAGGTCGTTCCTGTTAGAAATAAGAAGGCGCAGACTCTGCTAATAGGCCTAAAAGCAATCCTTTCTCTACCACAATTTCAGTGTGTTAGTCGGCTCCTTACCGATAGGGGGTCAGAATTTTATAACAAACTTACGATCAAGTACCTAAAAGAAGAATATATAAAACTCTACAGCGTTTCCTTGTATGAAATCAAAGCAGCCATTGCAGAACGTGTTATACGTACTCTAAAGCAAAAGATATATAAACATTTAACTCTGAAAGATACTCTAGAGTATCTTGATGTCCTCCCTGAACTCGTAAAAAACTATAAGTCCCCACACAGAGGTTTGGGAGGGCGAGTGTCCCCCCTCGAAGTTCATGCATATACAAACCCGGAAATCATTAAGCGACAGTTTCGGCGTATGTATAAATCAAGCATCTTTACATCAAAACACAATAGTAAGGCGTTAGCATTAGGACAGACAGTGCGCATTGCAAGTGGGCTCCGTCGGTCGGTATTCCACCGTGGGTATAAAATTCAAAATACGTTAGAAATATTCAAAATTCGGAGCGTGGACCGGAGACAGGCTCCTTTGACTTATCATCTGGAGAATCTCGCTGGTGAAAAAATTGAGGGTATTTTTTATAAATCGGAACTAATACCCACAGCCATACCAGAATGTTTCCCTATTGACATTATCAAAAAGAAAGTTACGAAGGGTAAAGTCAATTATCTCGTGGCGTGGAGGGGTTACCCTCCGAGTTTTAACTCGTGGGTAGATAGTAAAGATGTTGAAAGGCTGTTGGGGGAAACTTAGAAATGAAATCGCACATACACAAACATGGGGATTTTCTTTTCTTCTTAAATAACCTCTCCCAGAAAAAAAGGACTGAATTAATTCCTTTGCTACAGAGAACGCATCTCGACTGTTTATCAGAGATCTTCGCTAACTTTTTGAAGGAAAATCTAACTCGTGATAGTAAAGCAATAGAAAAGGTAAAAAAATATAGGGGCGACATAAAGACGGTAGCTCGGAAAAAGACACCGCTAAGAGAGAAAACAAAAATCTTATCATCGCAGAAAGGAGGCGCCATACTTTCAGTCCTTCTTCCTCTCGCAGTGAGCCTAATTTGGGGTTTATTAGGGAAATGAGAGAATACTGTCTGGTACCCGCGAAAGACAGTAGAAGGGTCTAATTACCACCAAGACGTCGGAGATATAAGTGATCAAAATACTAAGCAAAATGCAGAGGAAAATGGAAGGGGGGATAACCAGCAGGGTGGAGGGAGTGATAGAGATTTGCTCCAAAATCTAGTCAAAATGATACAAACGATGAAGTGTAAGTTGGAAAATGAACCAATGAAAAGGAAACAAAATGAATCGGGCAAGAAAGGCGCGCGTGATCCTCTCCCCCTCCCCACGCCACGGGCTTACTCCAATCGCCCTTTGGAGAATATAATTGACGTAAAATTATCCCCCACCAACAGAAGGTACAGGGAGTACCTTAAATTCTTCGAAGGCCGGGACGATGTCGAGTGGGATGATAGAGGGAACCTGAGGAAACCCATCTACCGTTTAAATTTAATAGACGTGTTTAAGAAATTAATTCAGCAAACGGGCGGTATTGAGGAAGAGGACGTGCCTTTTTATAAAACCGTACTAGATTCAGTGGAAATGCCCTATACTTATATAAAGAATGCAAAAGCTCGGATGCAGATGTATGGAATTAAAGCAAAAGGGGGGAGAATAAGAGAGGGAATTAAAGAAAAAGAAGTAAAAGTTAAACTGCGGTGGGTGCCTTATTAGGAATAAATGCACACCGCTAAGTCTATGCGAAATACACGTCTTTGCATGTCGTGCTCGTAAGGCGTGTAAAGGGGGCGGAGTTTAAGTACTTTAGTTTTAGTCCTAGTTAGTTTAGGTTACATGATCAGTTTACAACACGATCCCAGCACGATGCCGTCCGCGCCGCTAAAACTAAGCATCGTCGACTTTACGGCGCCACTTCTAAGAAAGGGGAATATGTGTTTGGTGGTGGGGGGGTAATTCCATTGGCGTCGTATCCTACGAACTTGCGGCGCAAACATATAAAGCCTACCCCTACAGCGATATCGTGAACTGTCAAAGAAGGCTATTTAATTTAAACCGATACATTCGCGAAGACCGTCATCCCGTTGGAAGTGTCATCTTGCGGAAACCACCGAGTTTTCCCACCGCGAATGTACCGTGCATCGCCACGTTGATAACGCAGTAAAATTACGGGTATGCATATGATAATTATGCCGATGGAAAACTTAGATCGTATGTGACTACTTCAAGGGATACGCATTTCTCTTCAAACTTGAAGAATGATACAACTGAGGCGCGTGTTTTTAACTTTAAGAGGTGTCTACACGAATTAGAACAGTTTGCCCTGGAGAAAGGAAATGAGGGCGTAAATATATGCACCATACCCATTGGAATTGGGAGGTCTGGTCGCGCTGATAGTGTATGGATGTTACACTATTTCTCAGATTTGGTGAACTTGGGTAGGAGGTTGGCTGGTAAAGGTAAACAGATTATTTTGCTGGCAAGCGAAAAATGTCTGTTGCCTCCCGAATTGGATAACTTGGAAAGGTTTTCCTTTGTTGCATCTGAAGATTTTCCGCCTGGTTGCGATATTTTAATGTATTCTACTTATTTTCTTATTTATTAAATAAAAAAAAAATCTACTTTATCCTAATAAATTTGATATGTTATAAATAAAAATATTTACTGTGTAAGATCCATCCTTTTGTATTTTTTATCTTCGAATTGAACGTTTTTCTCATTCTGAGAAAGAGAATAATTAGGTAATAGTGGTGATATTTAAATGTACTTGTTTTCTCATTTATCCATGTAAATTTGTTCATATGTTAAGAATAAAAAAAAAAAAAACCTGTGTAATGTTCACCCCTTGTAATTTTTATCTTCGAGTTAAACGCTCTTCTCATTATGAGAAGGAGAATAATTATGTATTAGGGGCGGTATTTAAATGTACTGGTTTTCTCATTTTATTCATGTAAATTTGTTCATATGTTGAGAACAAAAATATTACTGTATAATGTTCACCCTTTTGTATTTTTATCTTTGAGTTGAATGTTCTTCTCATTTGCGAATGAGAATAATTATGTAATAGAAGCTTCTTTAATAAAACAAAATCTTATGCTAATTTGGTTTAAATATCCCCGTCTCATCTTAACTACTTCAGTTGGACACTATGGCTGGAGAAAGTCATATAGTAACTCTGACATCTCTCGGAAATAGGGATATATTCCCTACAAATAATGCGGGCAGCTTTACAAACAAGCTACAAAATAGTATAAAATTAGATCATAATTTGGAGCATGAAGTAGCCCTTATTAATATCCATTACCATAATGAAATTTATGGGCTTGTTAGTGGTGAACTCGATTCAGGGATAGAAATAATAATAACAAAAGTGCGGATATCCTTAGGTGGGGAACCCACCGTAACTTCAGCTACTGAGGAAATTTACAAACCACGAATAAGTATTCTATCCACTGATGCTGGGTATATGGTCTCCAGCATTAACGAAGATTTAACATACGCTTTGAGGAAGATGCTCCCACTCGGATTTTATCAAGAAAATATACCCACGGCGGGTCTCTTGGAATATGACTATCAAAGAAAGAGAGTGTTATTAAGTTTACAAAGAGACAGGAAACGGAAGAGGCAATTTATCGAAAAGGACCTATTCACGCCATCAAATTAAAATTTGGGAAAAGAATAGGAGCTACATTAGGATTCAATTCAGGCAAACCTTATCAAATTTTAAAAACAAATCCAGGTAATCCTCTAATCAAAACTCATAATTTGCTCGTTCCTTTTCCCCCTTCCCCCACATCGGGGGTGGACTTTGTCCTCGTTTTTTCGGATATTGTTGAAAGGTCCTATTTTGGGGGTAAAAAGGTAAATATATTGGATACTTTTAGTATGTGGGGCAGTAAAACGAGAGGGTATCATAATTATGTGTATTACCCTTTAGAGACAAAAGAATTGGATTCAGTATCCATTCGCCTGACCGACCAAGAAGGAAGGGAGATACACTTTCGTGAGGATGCCAGCACAATCTGTATCCTTCATATTAGACCAAAGCAGATAATTAAATAAAAGTTGAAACATCCCACACCCAACGTTTATTCAAGAGTGTGTCACCATCAGGGTAGCCTTTCTTTCCCCGTCTCCTGAGGAGTTTAGTATCATATTCGCTAGTCCCCCCATAAAACTCTTGCGTGGAGGGGCTTTAGGGGATATTGAGGCTTTTAGAGCCCCAAGACGTTCCCAGCAAGGGAGTGGGCTTTTCAGTTTATTAGCTTGACTCGCTAAAAGGGTTGCACCCTTTGTGGCAAAGGCGGTCCTGCCCTCGGCCCTTAAATTTGGGCAAAATGTCATGGGAGATTTACAACAGGGGACAAGAGATTTCAAATCAAGCCTTAAACAGAGGGGGTTGGAGGCGCTAAAATTAACAGGACCACGTATTGTTACTGGCAAAGGGAAGAAAAGGAAAAATGTCAAAAGAAATGGGAAGAAAAGAGTAAATAAAAAGAAAATCTCATCAATTAGGAATATAGGATATAAAGACGTGTTTAGTGCAATGTGATTCAGTTCTGGTAAATAGGCGTTAGTGTGAAGTCATTTAACATGGCATCGGCGGCACCGAGAATTGCGGGTCTCGTAGGGAGCGAACTCCCCACCGCTTCTCCCAGACCTAATCGTTTACGAGTGGTGGAAGCTTCCGTGGTTGATCGGCAAACGAGTTTTATTCTACCAACAAATCTTACATTGGGGGGAGCAATAACTGATCGTTATCTCGAATTTCGTATCAATGGCGTAGAAGGAACACTAATTGATTTATCCAGTTTGAGTATTGAACTACATTTAAAAGTCACGGCCCCCGATGGGAGCATGTTAGGGATGATGTAAATGTTGTATTTGTTAATGGTTTGGCAAATACAATCTTCAAGTCGAGCCAGGTTTATATCGGCGAAAGGCTCGTAGAATCAAATCCCCATTTCAATTACTGGTCTTTCATAAAGTTATTAGCTACAGCAAAGTCTCACACTGTCAAAACAGTCGGAGGGCTCGGATATGTTTTCCAAGATTACAAGGGAACATCATTTTCAAACGTTTTACCAGACGATTATTTTACAAAATTGAACAAAATGGAAAAAGAGTGGGTTGATAAAGGTAAAAGAGAAGGATTGCCTCTTATTCATCCACTTATGCTCGATGTGGCTTCAGTAGATGAATATTTGATGGATAATATCGACGTTCGTATCAAGTTGGAATTAGCCCCAAATGCGTGGTTCCTTAATTCCACCGCACAGGCCGAAGACTTTCGATTTCATCTAGAAGAAGCCAGGCTCCATATTGATAAAATCATCCCACGCCCCCGGGTCTACTCGCCCTTCATCAGGCGCTTTCAAATCCCAACAGTACGGTAAAAACTGTCTTTAATAAAACAATTTACAGGACATACGCGCTAGCCCCTAA
>NC_090742.1:99533032-99535532 GCF_036898095.1 Palaemon carinicauda | reverse complement strand
TTATCTCCAGTTTTATATGTAGGGACTACATACGGAATCTTCCACGTTTTAGGATGTACATTAATTACTATTGATGTATTAATGATGATCGTAAGATAGTAAGCTGTTATGAATAATGAATCTTTTATAAGAGAGATTCCATCTGGTCCACACGCATTGGTCACCTTCATACTTTAATATTTAAAATCACAGTCTTGCAATGAACAGGTGAGGGTCTAAAAACATTTAAATTGTTGTTAGAATTATTAATCTGATTGATATCTTGCAACATGATATCATTATTTCCCAAACCCTTTTGAGATTTTTCAAATGTCCCTTTTCTTACACCAGAACAAAAAATCGTAAAAATTTTCTGCTTTGGGTAATATATCCTCGCAGTTTTCATTTGACTCAAAATCATTATTAGTGACTTTCGGAAGCATCTTTTTGGCTGTTTTTCATGTAACCTAAAAATAATTTATTTTCTTCAAATGTATTGTTATAATGTTCTTTACAACTAGCGTCAATTACTAATTTAACTGTCTTATTCCTATCTCTATAATCCTGCCTAAGTAGTACATTATAAGGATCTTGTTTCAGAAAACTTTGTGTTTGATCTCTTTCTTTTATCGCACACCTTATTTGCCTTGATATCCAAGGGGCTGGGGGCATAGTAATTGTCTTGTCACAATGGGAGCGCAAGTATCAATGCATAGGTTCATGACACAAGTATCGACTTGAATACTTACGTCATCTGTATGCAAGATAGTGTTTAGAGTGTTCTCTTCATTAAGTAGTAATTTACAATATGTATTCTGTGAATATTTCCGTAAACAGCGGAAAGTTTTATAAATGGGAGAGCGCTTTGTTTTTTTTTAATATTCACTAAAATACTAATTGCTTCATGGTCTGCGATTTGGCCCAGCTATATTTCTAATTTAGTTACCCTAATTTTGTTATTAGTGATGAAGAGGTCTATCAAAGTTGATGAATTCGAAGTTACTCTAGTAGGCCTGTCGATCAGATGGTCTAACTTTACACTATCAATAAGCCCAGCCATTTTATTACCAGCTTTCAGAAGGACATCATTAAAATCACCGAATATAGAAATAGATTTGTTCCTTAGAACTACGTTTTTAAGAGAGTCTAAAATAAAATTAAAAGAATCTGCAGTAGATTTAGAATAGCGGTAGAAGCAACCAATAATAACTGAGGGTAAATAGCGGTGCTGTAGAGTTAACCACCTACATTCAACCCCTCCTGCTTCTCGAGGCAGTTGTCAAACTCGGTTACCTTTAAATGGTCTCTTACATACACACAGACCCCACCACCTCTGCCGTTGTCCTCTCTGTATAAATTTTATGATGATATATTAGCAAAACCATCACTCATATTCGAAGACAACCATGTTTCACTTATGCAGAATACATCAATTTTGTGTTGTGTTACCAAAGGCTCTATTTCATGTTTGTGACACAATAAAGATTGTGCATTAATATAAAAAATCTACAGATAACTACTTTGTGTGGCACTGTCATCTTGACCTATTGCCTAATGATAAGTATGATTATATTTGGTGCAAAGTCTACTCTTATGTCCATATTCCAGACATACATTACAGTTTAATTGTTGTCAAATCTACAGTTGGATTGAAAATGGTTTAATTCTCCACAATTAAAACATCCCTCTCTATTTCTGTTCCCGAAACTATTTCCATTTTGCTGGTAATGAGCTTTATAATGAGCTTCGCGATTTTTTAGCCTATAATTTTTTTCTCTATGGTGATCTCCATGTCCTCTATTATAAATGCGTGAGCCAGGGAATCTGTGTCTGGCCTTGAATTTTATTTGAGAATAAGGAGGATCACGATTTTCCATCCTTAATCTATTCGTATTTCGTAATGTAGTCCTATTTGTTTGATTACTATCTTTCACCTGAATGGATGCATTTCTATTTGTATTAACTATTACAGGCATGTGCTTTCTATTTGACCAATCACTTGAAACTATTTTTACTGGAGATGTAGAAGATATAGCATTTAACAATCTTATTGCACCGATTCTACTCAAATTATCAAAATTAGAATCTTCATGCCAATCATAGTAATGTATATCTAACTCACCATTTTATAGTTTAAAGTAATCATTAGTTTTGATAAAGGTTACATCATTATCACAGCACCATTTATATATATTTTTGTAAAGTAAACTAATCCTACCTGCCAGATCATCTGACTTTAAAGTGGGAACTAGTTCAGATAGCTTTACAACAGTATTTTCGTTCTTATTCTTGAGTTCAGCAACCAAGGTTCCAAGACAATCAGTGATTTCTTCCATGGTAGTGTTCTCATCAAGAAGGTCCTGGACGTCACAATATATTAAACATTCCTTAACGGGATAGCTGAAGGGTCCTTACAATCACGTGGTCATCGAGGTCCTCGGATTTCATGCCCTGTAGGCATGAATCTCCTATTAATAGTATATTCTTTTCGGGGAACACGTTTCCCACCTCTTCGTAGGAT
>NC_090742.1:99528032-99530532 GCF_036898095.1 Palaemon carinicauda | reverse complement strand
TTTATGAGAAACGAGTTTCCTTTCTTATTCTGAAGACTATGTACCAATGGAAGTCTATTCACTGGTAAAGTCTGTGTGTGTTTGTGTCCTTTATGGCATATTAGGAATTAACTTTTTAAATAGCTCACACAACAATTGTTTTTCATTTCCTTTACTTCTTTGGTATATGATAAAAAAGTGGTGGATTCTATCCTTTTGAGGAGAAGAAATATTAATGCATTTTTTTTCCTTTGGAAAATATGAATTTTTCCTTGTTATAATATTCTAATCTATGCTTCACCAGTCTTTAGTCTGCAACATTAATCATAAAAATATCTTTTCGGTATGAAAAAAATATTAAACATTACACGGACCGGATGACAGTGCTTTTTTACTCAACAAATAATAGAAGGAATTATTATTAATTTCTTTTTTTTTTCGCAACTACTTACCCCACGATTGTAAATTTCAACACAGTAAACCACCATCCATTTGAATCACTAATATATTTGAACATGAGACGTGAAGTTTATTGAGCATCTGCATAATAATTATCTGTATTAGTGAAACCATATTTTGAAGATGCATCATCTGAAATTTAAATATCCTATGAAATAATATCTTAAACTAGAGAACAGTTGTTAGTCTTCATATAATTGTTTAGGGTACCATTTACCTTGGAGAAATATAGTTACTTCATTATGAAATCTCTTCAGATATATATTTAAGAGTTTGTTAAACTTTTGCTCGATTTCTAAGACATTCACGGAATCCTATTTAATAAGTTTATGCAAGTCCTTGAATTCTTGAATAACTTAAAATCCAAGAGATAAAATCAGTGCGAAAAAAACCTATTCGGGAATTTTATATTGTAATACATCCAATGTATAATTCCAAAATTATAATATAGAACATAGGCTTTGCAGAAGAAAGAAGTCTGACTTTTTTTGGTATGCTTTGTTCCTTGTCAGGTGAACAAATAATTCAATATATTGATATATTTTTTTCAGAAATATAACATTGTTTATTTTTGAGGGGATAATCTAGAACTTTGGTTTTGCAGAAGAAAAATTTTAACCTTGAACTTAAAGTGGACATAAGTCCTAAAGACATTTCCCTTTTGTACATTTTTTCTTCTTTCTTATCTTTGGTTTTCTTCCATGTTCCACTCTTGCATAATTATTTTTTCAATGTCCGCCAGATTTTCTCCTTTTTCAAATCCATCTTCCTATAATTCTTCCTTTTCTTCTCCCGCTTCTTGTTCGTCTGGACTATTGTCTCTCTCCATCTGTTTCTCCTTATGGTCGTATCCGACTCTCTCTTCCTCTTGGTCAACATCATGATTGTCTTTGGCACCGCTCATTTTATTGACGTGGAGAAGGCATACGATCGAGTACCACGTCAGGAGCTTTGGAAATGTATGAGAGAAAAGTGAGTCCCTGAGAAATGCTTAAGAATAACCCAAAATATGTATGAGAAGGTACAAGTAAATGTTAAGAAAAGTATAGGCCTAACATAATGTTTTCCAGTAAATGTGGGACTACATCAGGGGTCTGCATTGAACCCTTAACTATTTGATCTGGTCATGGATGTAGTAACACAAAAGGTATTAGAGATCAGTCTCCTTGGTGTATGCTTTTTGTTGATGACATTAGACTATGTAGCACTAAGCAAGAGGTACTAGAAGAGAAAATGGAGGAGTGGAGAAGAGAAATGCAAAATAGAGGATTGAAGATTAGCAGGAAAAAGACAGAGTATTTGAGATTGAAAAATGAGGAGAATAAGGAAGTTAGTTTACAAGGAGAGAGATGGTGATCTGGGGGCAGAAATACACCACACAATACAAGTAGGATGGAAGAATTGGAAAAAAAATAGGCATGGAGTACTATGTGACAGGAAAATATAGGTTAAGTTGAAAGGTTAAGTACACAGGACCGTTATGAGACGGCAATGATGTATAGAGCGGACACGTGGGCAACACAGAAGAGAGAAGAGAAGAAACTGGATGTGGCAGAGATGGGAATGTTGAGATGGATGTGTGGGGTGACAAGGAGAGATAAGATACTGAATGAGGTAATTAGGGGCACTACAGGAGTTAGAGAACTATCAGATAAGACTCAAGAAAGTAGACTGAGGTGGTATGGTCATGTCATGGGAAGATATGAACAGTATATTGGGAGGAGGAGTGATGGAAATGGAGGCACAGGGAACAAAAAGGAAAGGGGGATCAAAGCAAAGGTGGAGGGACTATATCAAGGATGACCTTCGATCAAAGGGATTAACCGGTGATGAAGTGTGGAATAGAGGTATATGGAGAACACTGGCCAGAAACATCGACCCTACATAGAAGAGGGAAAGAATGCAGACAAAGAAGAATACAGTATATATATATATATATATATATATATATATATATATATATATATATATATATATATATATATATATATATATAGACTGGTCACGTGGTCGAGTTCAAGAAAACATCCATTTCTCAACAAATATTCAACTTAGCGGAGAT
>NC_090742.1:99505532-99518032 GCF_036898095.1 Palaemon carinicauda | reverse complement strand
TACAAATCTTTTCTTGTCTGATGTTTCCTCAGTTTCTGTGATGGTGTAACACTGCTAAGATATTCGTATCACTGACAACTGTTTGGGTTGCACTCATGAAATTAGGTCTCCCTTACAAAAAGGTCTAGCCCTCTTATTTTGTATAGCAATCTTCATCATTTATTTAAATATATTTTTCTTCAATGTTTATATACGCATCTGAGTGGTACTTCTGCAACCCATGTATATTACCAGAGTCCCTTACCTTATCACCTTCACAAGATATATAGTATGAAAAAAATATCAATAATTAACATCTTTTTTTTTTCTTTTTGGCGACTTTGTCAAATACATTCAAGCATTTGTTTTTATGCTTAATAATGTTCCAATTCAAAAACACTCTCTTCGGCAACTTTCTAGATAAACGTGTAAATAAACAAATGAAGAAATAAGTAAGAAAAATTATTAATCTTAACTTCGAACTACATTTTACCATATACCTTTAAATTTTCTATAAAAAAAATTAAAGCCACTTAATCTTTTACAATAAGTTTATAATTTGTCGGGAGAACAAAATCATCACTTGCTTATTTGGATTTTTCAGTTTGAAACGCATAGAAAAGTTTTGGTATCTATTTCCGGATAACGTAATCTTTAGCTAAAAAAAAAAAAAAAAAAAAAAAAAAAAAAAAAAAAGGACGTATTAATAATGCAATATTTAATTACATATTAGTTATTCTTTTTCCTGAGAGGACTTCGTTTGGAGAGAAAAATCTGCTAAAATCAAGATTTTTTTTCGGTTTGTCTGTGTACATTTTGTATTACTTTAGAAATACATATTAAATTATTGAAATGTTCGCTTTCTTCATATGTTTCATGATATTTTTAAATAGTCTCTGCAAAATTTCTTGAAAGTCTGAATATGTTTGACCACCCATATAAAGGATTAATGTAGATTTATGTGAGTCAGAGTTGAGCGTAGCGTGAAACAGGGGGTTTTGGTCCCCTATGTGAGAACGGCCCCGAGTTGAGAGTGGTCACTATGTTTTTGACATAGCCCAAGACATAGATTATCAGGAAATGTGAGTTTTAAAGGTTATTAGGGAATGTGAGTTAAGAAATTAGAAGGGAATATCCTGGGGTGGTCCAGGCACCCGGCCGAAAAAGGATTACTAAATATTGTAGACACCATGCACACTGAGTCAATTAAACAATGGTGTCAGATACTTAGAAAAAGATTATGTACATGAAATGTATGAAGCGTCAGGTTTTTCTCCATCAGTTTAAGATAAAAGTCAGATTCTGAAGTACAAACATGTGAACAAGTTTCAAAGTAATACCAATCTAAAGTGCTTAAAATAACTGCCTTAGAAATAACAGGTCTCCACAAAAAAAAAGAAAAAAAATCTCGAAATTCAATTCTTTTAACGATATTAGATGGGAGACTGCTGGTTTCTCAATTCTTTTAGATATTGGTTTCATCCCATAGCCAGCATGTAATAACTTCACGTAGCTTCTGGTCTCCCTCTGTACAATATACTGAATATCAGAGAAATCAGTAGGCTAATATCACCAAATATAAAACCAAAGAATGGTAAATTCCAGATGAACCGATATTTTTAAAATCACTATTGATAGAAAGGCGAACAAAAATAACCAGGGTAATCTATCTAGATGCCATGTCCTCGACGTGGGCTCTCAATTGCCTCCACCTGGTTCTGTCTCTAGCTCTCTGTATAAATTGTCCAGCTGTTACATTCTCTTTTACATCTTCCAGTAAGCTGTCCTAAAAATCAGTGTAATAAAACTAGAAAAATAAAAACATGTATCGTAAAAAAGAAACAATACAAATACGAACTGAAAATGCTAAGCTAAAAAGGGTACCATAATCTAGATAGCTTTTGTGCATTTATTTACGAACTCTGGCCAAAATTAGTTCTTATCAAAATATGATCATGTTTTATATATTGAAATCCTTGGTGTCTTGTTCCTTAAAATTAGCGTGACTTTATTATTATTTTTTTTTGTCGTTTCACAAATCGCACTATAAAGACGTAGCACAACATATTATCGGTAACTAGATAATATTGGCTTAGAAATGAAATTTGTAATCTTAACACTGAAATGGATAACGTGGAGTCAAGTTGCCATCTAATCATAAAGAGTTCATCTGTAACATAACTGGTATGGAATGAACATCTTTGACTTACTATTTTCTCCCTCACTCACCCCTTCTCGCCGGCACCCCTTGTCACTCTCCCTCCTTCTTGCTCTCACCACCCTCAGACTCTTTCATCTCTCTCTCTCTCTCTTTCTCTCTCTCTCTCTCTCTCTCTCTCTCTCTCTCTCTCTCTCTCTCTCTCTCTCTCTCTCTCACCATAATAAATGATAAAAGATATCGTCGAGTTTATATCTCCCACTTTCACAAAACTCTATTTCAAAATAAATGTCATCTTGAGAGGCATTACAATTTCCATTCTCTAGAGACATGATATTCGTGAAGTGAATCTTTATCTCACTAAAAGTTGGAATTGTTGAAAGACAAACGGGAAGCAATAATGTGGTTTCTGGAAGGGTTCAAAGATTTTGGTAGGTTTGGATAAATGGATAAATTCTAGAAGTTTAGAAGGACAAAAGAACTTATCATGTTTGTACCAACCGTGTGTTACAAGATCGTACATAATAACGACATTTCCTTTTTTGTATGTATTATGCTTGTATCTTCGCTTTCCCCTCACACTTATAGGACCCTGAAATAACATGTCAGTTTTTCTCACCATTAACTGTTAGCCGGTGAGCTTGTCGGTTGAACATGAAATTGCCTGTTATGTTTTGTATGCCCTTTTTGTCTGGAGTTTATGTATATATAAAAGAATGTTCTGTAATAAAGTTTTTTCAGTTGCTTTCATCCTGCCTTTGAGTCACAACCCTCTCTCGGCCCGTCACATTGGTGACCCTGGAAGTCGACTAGCTCCTCCCGCCTTCCAACCCCCCTCGCCCCTCTATCATTGGTACTATGGCGGACTCCACGGAAGTTGGCGCCGCCCCATTGAAACTTTTGTCGTTCGCCAGCTGAGAGGCGTTTGCTTGGTTTCAGCACGCAGAAGTTCAGTTCCACACCAAGGGCGTGACTCGCTCAACAACCGTTGGGGGACCAAAGGGCTTCACTTGCCCTCAGGGAAATGACCAGTATTGCTCACCAGCAACCTGCCGTAGAGGGCTCTCCTAGTGAAGTGAATCTACTTCGTGCCCTTTGGATACGCCGTTCACCTAAATCTGTACGTGCTGCCATGCCCAATGTCGATAGTATACCCATGAAGGACTTGATGACCAAAGTTGACGTCCTTATGGACAGCTACTTCATGATCTTGAAGACCTCCATCAACGCCTCAACTCCTGACAAAGAGGACGCCTATTAAACGTGAACCGAAGCTGACGTGAATGCCGTAGGACATACACGCCTACCCCATGACGTGACGGAGCGGCGACAATGCCACCCATCACCCACCACTTGCTCATGCCCCAACCAACGACTTTTACAGCCACTTACTGCCTCCCATCGGCTGCTGTTTTGCTACTACCACTACAGATTCATGGCAGCTGCGAAAAAATGTGCCAAGGATTGTCAGTGGCTAAAAAAACGTGTAAGTAGGCCATCTCTCGTGGCGGTGGCCTCGCGTGTTTCTAATCTTTTCTTTTTTTTGATGCAGGAACAGGCGTGAGATTTTTAGTAGACACAGGTGTTTGTCGTTCTCTTTTGCCAAGGGAACTCTTCAGGACACGACGTAGTCTGTCTACGTCTGCCGACGTCCACCTGGTAACTGCCAACGGATCTGCGATACCCACCTACGGTTACGAGAACCTCATATTATCATTTGGTACTGGTAAATCTAATTTGAAGTTTCTCGTTGCTGACGTCACATTGCCAATCCTCGGTTCAGATTTCCTCTCCCATTTCCACCTTCCGGTTAATGTCGCCCACTGACGATTGGTCAACGCAGACTCGTACTTGTCGGCACCTGTTCAACCCGCCCCCTCCAACCTCCCTCTCCACATCAGCGCACCCATGGATGCCTACGTCCCCCTCCTCACATCGTACCCGGATGTTTTCCGTCGAGAACTTTGCCAAGTGCCCACGGCTCCTACCAAGTATGGTATTTATCACCCTATCAAGACGACGGGACCCACAATTCAGATGTCTGGGACCTTAACGATTGGCAGCCGCCAAACAGACGTTCGTCGAAATGGAAGAAATTGGCCTTTGCCAAAAGGCCTCCAGCCCATGGTCATCACCCACACACATCGTTTTGAAAAAAGACGGCTCCCTCCGTCCGTGCGGGGATTACAGGTGCCTGAACATGCAAACAGAACCGGATCACTAACCCCTTTCAAACATCGCCTACGTGACCCCCTACCTGCACAAAGCGAAGGTTTTCTCCACGCTCAACATCCTGAAAGGGTATTATCAGGTGCCTATGAACCCAGAAGACATCCCCAAGACTGCCATCACCACTCCGTTTGGTATATACACCTTCAATTACTCATGTTTTGGCCTTCGTAATGCTAAGGCCACTTTTCAACGTCTTTATGGATGGCATCTTACGGGACCTCCCCCTCTGTGTATGTTATGTGGATGACATACTTGTGTTCTCTTCATCAAAAGAGGAACACGCTCATCACCTGCGCATCGTGCTCGACCGCCTGCAACAAAACGGCCTTGTATTCCGGTACCACAAGTGTACCTTTGGCGCCAACGAAGTGTCGTTCTTAGGGCACCGCATCACTCGTAAAGGAGTCCATCCCATCTCTGATAAGGTAGCAGCCGTTCAGAACTTCCCCACGCCCTCGACCGTCAAAGCTCTGCAGGAATTCTTGGGCATGATCAACTATTATCACCGTTTTCTGGCAGCCCTTGCCGCCACTTTTGCTCCCCTGTACGTCTCCCTCAAGGGCAAGCCAAAGGAACTGAAGTGGGGTCCCCTTCAAGAAGCGGCCTTCTGCAATGCAAAGAAGGCCCTATCAACCGCTGCAGCTCTAACTTTTCCTATCCCATATGCCCCTCTCCTTCTCTCCACCAATGCCAGCGACGTCGCTATTGGTGCAGTACTTGAGCAGGTGGTCAATGACTCTCCCCACCCATTGGCCTTCTTCAGCAGAAAACTATCCAAGGCAGAATCGTGTTATTCTAACTTCGATTGCGAATTGCTGGCTGTGCACTTGGCTGTCTGTCACTTTCGCCATTTCTCAGAAGGTATGCCCTTCGTAATTCGCACAGACCATATGCCTCTGGTGCACACCTTCACTTGACAGTCTGACGCCTGGTCCGCCTGTCACTGCCGACATCTCTCCGCCATGGCTAAATATAATTGTACCCTTCAACACGTTCCTGGAAAATGAATCCCGTTGCCGATGTGCTGTGAAGAAACACGTTGGCTACTGTTCCACTGGGATTGAATTACAACGCCTTGGCTGATGACCAACGACAGTATCTAGAGTATCAAGCATGTAGGACATCCTGCACATCCCTCAGTTTGGAAGACATCCACCTCAACGACTCCAGCACCACCCTCCTCTGTAACATCAGTACTGGTTGACCGCAACCTTAGATTCCTGCTCCCATGCTCCGACAGGTGTTTGATTTCATTCACGGCCTTTCACATCCCTCCAGCCATTCTACTGCTCAGCTGCTGAAGATGAAGTTCATTTGGCACGGCATTTCTAAGGATGCTAAGGATTGGGTCCACGCCTGTACTTCTTGCCAAACTTCCAAAATACATCGACACACAGATTCAGGAGTGGGCACCTTTCTTCAACCTCAGCGTCATTTCGCCTAAGTTCACGTCGACGTTGTAGGCCTCTACCCAAGTCACAATGACATCGTTGCCTGTTTACCGTCATAGACCGCTCCACTCATTGGCCTGAAGCCATTCCCATGGAAACTGCAATGTCTGCCTCATGTACATCTGCCTTACTCTCAGGATGGATTGCAAGATTTGGTATCCCTGAGCATATTTCTTCTGACAGGGGTACCACTTTCACCTCTCAATTGTGGACAACATTAGCAAATCTCCTGGGCATCACCCTACATCAGGCGACTGCCTACAACTCCGCTGTCAATGGAATGGTTGAACGTTTTCACAGCACCCTCAAAGAAGTTTTGATATGTATCGCTGCAAGGATTCCAACTGGTTTATTCAGCTTACCTGGGGTCCTCATGGGACTAAGGACCACTCCTAAAGACGCCATCGACGTGTAGGCAGCTGAAATGGTGTATGGCAACCTGTTTGTCGTCCCTGCCAAATTTTTTCCTTCTGCAACCTCCTCCGACAATCTCCAGCGCATACGTCATGTCGTGGGAAAATTTACTCCATGCCGCCAGACTTACAAGCCCTCAGCGAAGCATCACATACCAACAGACTTGCACTCTGCAGTGCACGTCTTCTTACGCAATGACACTAGCAAGCTCCCGCTAACGCTCCTTACACAGCCCTTTCCTTGATATCTGACGCAGTCCGAAATCATTCCTACTAAACATTCGTGGCAAAGAAGACTGGGTGTCCATTGATCGTCTAAAACCTGCTTATCTCCTGCCAGATGACCCGCTTAGAGTTTGCCTCTCTAGATCAGGGCGCCTTATTTAACATGTACGGTAGGTAATTTTTAGGGGGGAACCATGCACCAACCGTGTGTTACATGATCGTACATAGTAACGACATTTAATTTTTTGTATGTATTATGCTTGTGTCTTCATTCTCCCCTAATTGGAACCTGAAATAACATATCTGTTTTTCTCACCGTTAACTGTTAACCGGTGAGCTTGTCTGTTGAATATGAAATGGCCTGTTATGTTTTGTATGCCCTTTTTGCGTGGAGTTTATGTATATATAAACGAATGTTCTGTAATAAACTTTACTCAGTTGTTTTCCTCCTGCCTTTGAGTCACAACTTTCTTTCAGCCCGTCACACGTTTATTAAATCCAAAAAAATATCTTGCAATTCCAAATTATAGGAGGGCTCAGTTCACGGGCCAGTACTCGGCTCAACAGAACTCTCAAAATTTACGTTTTGGTTCAATTATGATCATTATTATTATTATTATAATTATTATCATTATTATTATTATTATTATTATAATTATTATTATTAATATTATTATTATTATTATTTTTACCTCCGCCAAGGAGGTCATGTTTTCACCGCTGTCTGTTTGTTTGTCACCAACCTAACTCAAAACATTATGATCGAATTTTGACCAGCCTATTACAAATATATTGAAAACGATGTATTCAGGCTGAATCTCCCTCCCCCCCCATCTCTCTCTCTCTCTCTCTCTCTCTCTCTCTCTCTCTCTCTCTCTCTGATTGCCATTTATCTCTCTCTCTCTCTCTCTCTCTCTCTCTCTCTCTCTCTCTCTCTCTCTCTCTCTCTCTCTCTGATTGCCATTTAGGCTGGTATAACTCATATATGGTGGTTTTTTCTTTAATCAATATTTTACATCCAAACACATCTGCATTTACATTTTCTTTCATCGTTGACTTGAACAAGACTAGTGTCGAAATAATTTAATGTAGCTGTAAATAGAAGGAATTGTTTAGCTACGATACTCCAATAATTTCTACATGATTTAGCGGATTCATGATATATATATATATATATATATATATATATATATATATATATATATATATATATATATATATATATATATATATATATGTGTGTGTGTGTGTGTGTGTGTGTGTGTGTGTTTGTGTGAGTGTGTATTCAGTATTTACATGGGATATTCCAAACGTCAAATGATAAAACAGAATAAAATATGGCGACTCGATTTCTAAAATTTTAATGCTTTCACTAGCAAAAGCACCCTTTTGCTGTCATTGATTCGCTAAGGTTGGAGAGGTCTTCGCCCATTTCATAGTAGTAGTAAGAGGAGCAACACCTTGTGTGTTTTGTCATGGGAACACTAGAGTCATCTGACGAAAGATTTACCTCAAGTGTCTGCGTTCTTTTGATTCTAACTGTACACACATACTATTATAGTACATTAGAAAAATTATTGGTCCTATTAATCCTTATGTGCAAGATCTATATCCCTACATTTCATTATTCTTTATTGGCAAAATATATATCGCTATATTTCATTCTTTTTTCTACGCCCATATATATACTTCACAGAATTAATAGTTACTGACATTCATATTTAATTTTGATTTATTCGAGTCAGAAGTAATAAATGACTGACAGATCACGTAAAAGATTTAGTTATTCCTCTTCCAAAAGCCCAATAGCGAGTGATTGACATTCTGGAAACAATGAATGAAATAGTCGCAAATAGTGAAATTATAATTTAAATTCTTCGTATTCTGGCCAAACTGACACTTTTTTTCCCTATATATAAGGAAACAAATCGTAGGATTATTAATGTCAGATAATAGATATATGCAACAAAAAATTCATAATCTCGCTTGCATTTCCAGGCAGCCATAAAAATGATGGAAATCTAAAAAGGGATTGTATAAAATATAAACATATAATAATTTGAGAGTTTGATGGATGATTTGTGAATAACGTGTGCCACTGTTTTCTTTATTAATAAATAAATGATGCACTTACAAAAGTAATATGATTTTTTTTTTAAACGAAAGTTTTGAAGAAATAGAAATATCTGTGTACCACATAAATATTGCTAATAAAATTTATAGTTACTACCTGTATAAGGAAACTTGAAATCATGTTTCCATGCTATCTACATGCGTGAGTAAAATCCAAATAGTAAGCAAATTGTTTTCGTTACGGTTTTGGGGGGATAGTTGGTAGGCATAGGTAGCAAAAAGATTGTTTTGATTTCCCAGTGTATGGGCAATGGACCAGTCAACTGTTTGAAGGAAAAACTAGAACGTAATATACTCGTTAGACATCGTAAACTCAACGCAGCATAATCTGCTGATTCTAAAGGTTAAAATACATTGGGTCATTCAAACTTTTTCTTTAAAATAGTTGAGAATTGCTTAATTTGAAATGTTAATGCCTGAGTGTATAGCAGTATATTAGCAATTGCGTTTTAACAGTGAACTTTAGTTATCACATAATTCACGGAGTTGTGAATTATCTGCATATATATATATATATATATATATATATATATATATATATATATATATATATATATATATATATATATATATATATATATATATATATATATATATATATATATGGTTTTAGGTAAATTCCCACACGGAAAATTCCACCACGGAATATTCCACCCGGGAAAATTCCACAATCATAGAAGTAAGAAAATTCGATTTATACCAAATTGATATAAAAACGTTAAAGAATGAGTGAATTTCACTAAAAAAGGAGAAACAAAATGGCAATCGAATTAAAAACAGTATCTAAAAAAAAATATATCCTAAGACCATTTACTTCAAATTACGAGCGATAGCCCTTAGAAAATCTAAACAATTTTCATGCTCATAGTTTCCAACTAAATTTTTAAATCGTGCATCAATAAGTAGCTAGTAGGTTGGCCACGGCACCAGCCACCCGTTGAGATATTACCACTAGATAGTTACGAGGTCCTTTGACTGGCCAGACAGTACTTCATTGGATCCTTCATTCTGGTTAAGATTCATTTTATCTTTGCCTACACATAAACCGAATAGTCTGGCCTATTCTTAACATAATCTCGTCTGTTCTCACACGCCTGACAACACTGATATTAAAAAACAATTATTCTTCACCCAAGGGGTTAACTACTGTACTATAATTGTTCAGTGGCTACTTTCCTCTTGGCAAAGGTAGAAGAGACTCTTTAGCTATGGTAAGCAGCAATTCTAGGAAAAGGACACTGCAAAATCAAATTATTGTTCTCTATTCTTGGGTAATGCCATAGCCTCTGCACCATGGCGTTCCACTGTTTTGGGTTAAAGTTCTCTTGCTTGAGGATACTCTCGGGCACACTAATCTATCTAATTTCTCTTCCTCTTGTTTTGTTAAAGTTTATATAGGAGATATTTATTTTAATGATGTATCTCCTCTTGAAATATTTTATTTTTCCTTTTTTTTTCTTTCCTCACTGGGATATTTTCCCTGTTGGAGCCCCTGGGCATATAACATCCTACTATTTCAACTAGGGTTGTAGCTTAGCAAGTGATAATAATAATAATAATAATAATAATAATAATAATAATAATAAAAATAATAATAATAATAATGTCTTCTTTTTGGATTTCTAGTCTCCACATCGAATGTGTACATTCATTTTCAAGGGTATTATGCAGTTTACAAAAACTGGGATGGGTTGAGGTTATTGAGGATCGTAATACGCAAAATAGATTGCCCAAGATGAAAAACACAGCCAGCTATTTCAGAATGTAGAAAATTGGAAACAAAGGAATTATGGAGAGATTGTTCAAAATCCATGAGACAGGTTGCAGGCTGACAATTCCCCCGCAAACTACGAAAAGAAGAAAAAAGACGATATAATGAGGATTGTCTTTTGTCAGGCAGTAATGAAATAGCTGTCAAAAATTTCCATTTAATCCTCTTGAATAAAAATTCCTATTTTTTTATGATTATTTGTTTTGGGGTATTTCCCAGTTTCAATGAAAATACGTTGATATATGATTATTTTGCTCCACAGAAGTAGTTTTATTATATTAACTATGGCAATGAGTTGGTATAAATGAGTACATTGATATTCAAAGTAATAAACCACTTTTTTTGCAAATTTTGTCCATCTATATAAAATTAGATGACATATCATTTCAGTGGTGCCAAACTTCTTCCTTTGGAGACTATATATATATATATATATATATATATATATATATATATATATATATATATATATATATATATATATATATATATATATATATATATATATATATATATTATTTTCTTATTGTAAGGGCACATGCCAATGATTCAAGCTTGCCTTCTGGGCGAAACCCCCTTTTTTGTGTATGTGGGGTTACGATTAGAGCACTTGATTTTTTTTTTTTTAATTGATGTTTGTTACGTAACCCTGTAATTTCGTAGATGTGACAACTGTGTTATGCAATATACTCCTCCCAAGTTTTCTTTTAGGGTGGAAAGGTGAAGCTATGGGGTTTTTTAGCAGCTGACTCCACGAAGGCAAGTAAAAGAAGTTCTTGTAGAATCCAGCCCCATCACCTCGTGAATTGTCATCACCAATGCAGTAACTTCTTCATAAGAATATTCTGGAATCCTGTTTTGCCATTTATGTTTTTTTTTTTTTTTTATCGAAGAAACGTTACGTTTTGTTAATTTTTTTGCAGTAATGTGTTAGTTTCCTTGCTTCTTAACGTAACTTGGATGATTGTTGTATTCTTTAAATGTTAATTATATGTGTTAAACTTTTAAATACGTCTTTGTTAACCCGTGGGGCATCACCCAAAAAGAATTGGTGCAGGAAATATATTTGATTGTTCCGTAACTGCTCTTTTGTTGAATAAAAATGCAAAGCTTCTTAACTTCATGGTAAATTTAATTAAGTTAGTAAACTCCTCAGCACCTTAACACTAGGATGGCCGAAATGTCGTTTTCGACACCTTCAAATTTTTAACTAATTAGTATGGAATAACTGATTTTGGCTCAATGCTGAGTCTTATAGACAATTATTAAATTTTTAAAAAGATGCTTAACAGACCTAATTTTTAAAAAAATATTCAGTGGAATAGCTGATATTTGAGGTTTTACCTTAAATGGCCAAGGTGTCATTTTTGACACCTAGGCTATTTATATGGTAAATTCATTTAAAAACTCCTCACAAGCAATAATATTTGTGTTTTTGTCCCCTATCTATATATCTATCTATTTATACACACACACACACACATATCTATATAATGACTTTCTTTCAGTATGAGGTATACTATATATTTGTGAATTTCTTTCAGATTTGTTATTCCTGACTTGAATATCCTTGAGAATTCTGTGTTTCGTGATCCTTGGCAAAGGAAACAGTTACTAAGCACTCATCATTCATATTAGCTTAGTGGTAGTCATACTGAATATATTAGAGATGGCTGCTTCACGGTGTAAGGGAAATAAAGATTTCTATACTGTAGAAGAAGCATTGAATATTATCTTCCAATCAGAAGATGAAGTTTCAAGGGATGGTAGTGATGGTAGTGAAAATGAGTTTTTACCACAAAAAGAAGTTTCTTCAAGCTCATCAGATTCTGATGACTATCAAGATAGTGAAGACGAATCCACTAGACAAGCAAGTACCTCATCAGATATACAAGCAAGCACTTCTACAGATAGAAATACCATTATTACACGGCATGGGATTGCCTGGGAACCTTTATCATCATCTCGGAAAGGAAGATATAGCCAAAGTCAGGTATTCAAAGCTACTTCTGGTATTTCAAAAACTGTGAAAAATGTAGCTGCAGAATCCCCATATTCTGCTTGGAGAATCTTCATTGATGAAACTATGCTATGGAAAATTCATAAATGGACAATCAGTGAAGGAAAAAATCACGATG
>NC_090742.1:99490532-99498032 GCF_036898095.1 Palaemon carinicauda | reverse complement strand
TAATATGAAGAATGACAACGTTGGATGGAATACTTTAGTGTAGTTATGAAAAGGACATATGAAGGGAATAATTTGATTGATATACGTAAAGCTGATGAAGACCTTGATGTGCCCATGAATGAATTCGGTGTGTTTGAAGTGGAAGCTATACTAAAAAACTGAAGAGATGGAAAGCAGCAGGATACGATGGAATAACTGCCGAGATGATACTGATCAAACATAAAGTGTCTCCCAGACTACTTACATGATTATTTTGTAAAATCTGGCATGAAGAGGCAAAACTTGATGAATAGGTGTTAGGGGTGTTACTGAGAATAGCTAAAAAGGGTGACCTGACTGATTGCAATAATTACAGAGGCGTAACACTTACGTCAGTTGTCATGAAAATATATTATATAATTATTCTTAGGACACTATAGAGAAATATTGATGAGAGCTGAGAGATGAACAAAAAGGATTTAGAAAAGGTAGAAGTTGCA
This sequence comes from Palaemon carinicauda, assembly GCF_036898095.1. Lineage (NCBI taxonomy): Eukaryota > Metazoa > Arthropoda > Malacostraca > Decapoda > Palaemonidae > Palaemon > Palaemon carinicauda. The sequence continues at coordinate 99,497,553 of NC_090742.1, read as the reverse complement.
CTGACCAAATTTTCATTTTGAGACATATTATACAGCAATGTGCAGAATATAAAAATAAGGCTTCGATGGTATTTGTAGACTATAAAAACAAAATTTATTAGTGTGCACCAGCCAATTTTGTGGAGAATCCTGCGTTATTATGGAATGTCTCATAAATATGTGAGTTTGATTAAGTCTGATCATGAGCATAGCAAGTGGAATGTTAATGTTAATGAAGTCTTATCAAGTGAGTTTCCAGTGAACAGCAGAGTACTCCAAGGGAATGTGTTGTCACCTATGTTGTTTATCCTCCTCATGGATTTTATAATGTGTAGAACAGTAAGAAACGGTGGAGAAGGATTGGACTGGATTGGTGACACGAATTTAGCTGGCCCTAGAGTATGCTGATGATGCTGTCCTTCTTAGCTGAACACCACAGGATTTGCAATGCTTGCTTACCAGAATGCATGAAATATCCCTCGAGGTAGGGCTGAAAATAAATAGAAGAAAGACAGAAATAATGAAAATGGAGTATGCAATGGAGGATGAAATATCAAAGGAAGAAGAAACGAATAATGAGATAGAATCATTTAAGTATTTAGGAACAATCATCTCCAATACAGGGGAATTAGAGTTTAGTGGAGTGTTGGAAAAAGCAAATCAGACAATGGCTAGGTTAAGTAAAATTAGGAAATCAAATTGCCTAAAATTGCATATAAAAATCAGACTATATATTAGTTTAGTGAGATTGGCGTTACTCTATGGACATGAGTCATAGTATAAATATGAAAAAAGCTCCAATAGATTTAGTAGATTTGAGAATAAAGCCATCTGAAGGCTATTGCGAGTTAAATGGCAGGACAGGATTAGAAATAAAACTAAAGGAGAGATTACTCAAGTGCCATATGTGGATGAGATCATGATGGGGGTTAGATGGAGATAGTTTGTGCATGCTCTTCACACTCCCCAAGAGAGATTAGTTCACCAAACGTTTAACTGGGCTCCACAAGGCACTAGAAGGATTGGAAGACCCAGGCCTACATGGCCGAGGACTATAAAGTGTAAAGTAGGAGATGATGATTGAAGAAGTATTGAATTAAAAGCTCAAGAAAGAGACAACTGACGAAATCTAACCAAGGCCTTTTGCGTCAATAGGCGTAGGAGGATACGATGATGATGATGAGGGTGATGATATATATATATATATATATATATATATATATATATATATATGTATATATAATATATATATATATATATATGTATATATATATATATATATATATATATATACTGTATATATATATATATTATTTATATATGTATATATATATATATATATATATATATATAAATTATATATATTTATATATATATATATATATATATATATATAAATATAAATATAATATATATACATATTTTTATGTATATACATATTTATATATATATATATAAATATATATATGTGTGTGTGTGTGTGTGTGTGTGTGTGTTTATATATATATCTATATATATATATAATATATATATACATATATATATATATATATATATATATATATATATATATTTGGTGTCAACCCTGTAGTCTTGATGGAAGGTTCCTATATGTAGCTTTCTAAGGGATATTTGGCTAAGGTGATAATCCCAGAGAATTAACCTTTAGGTCTCCAAAATTCTAACGCCTGGCGCGAATATCCTTAAAATTTCTCTTAAGGATATCGCATAATATCAGGGGACATATATCTTTATACGACACATAGCAATCTTCACCCTTAATAGCGTTTTCGTAATGCGGGGAAGAGTGGCAAAAATAGACGGGGAGCGGTTATCAAGGTTACCCTTCCTCCCGTACTACTATCGAGTATCTAGATGGCGCTGTATCCAAGATGGCGCTAATTCTTATTTTTGTAGCCGTTTCGCATGGTGGTGTTTCCTGTTGATCTAACGTTTCGATCGCTTTTGAGATGATTTAATATGCAGTCTCCATCTTCATTTGCCGGCTGAACTTCAGTATATGATTATACAGTAGCCAGTATATTTGCAGTATAGTTTATACTGCAGATAGAAAACTATTGTATATATTATACTGCAGTTATTTTCCGACATATTTTGTGTATCCTTGCACAGTCTTTTGCTGAGACCAATCCTATATTGAAAGAATGTAATTCCTTCAATACTCTGATTGGGAATCAGTTAATATTTACTCCACAATATTAAATAATTAGAAGGGCCAGTGGCAGTGTACACTTTTCTCTCCCTAGAGGTTAGAACCCTTCTCTTTTGAGTTGCCCTGATAAAGGAAACTCTATATCTTTAATATTGGGGGGAGGTCACAGCAATTGGCTGGGAGGGATACACAAGTATGTGTCTTTCCCTATTTCTTTATAGCTTACTATCCTAAGCTATAATGATTAAAATATGAATATTTGCATATCTGTTTATCATGTGAGATAAACAATCACATACTCATTTTATTTACCTATCTTTACAGGAGGAACCCCAGATGAAATGCGATGCGATCTTCCGTAACCATAAGAGTAGGAACTTCTACAGTCACAAAGTGTGCAGGTCTTATGCCCCCTGCACCATTATTACCGAATCCCTGCAATATTGGGACCCTCAAGTCTGCAATATCTGCCGGACCTTGGTGACCGAAGGTTTCGACGACCCCAAGTCAACAGAGTCGAGGGATGTGGCATGTAAAAAGCTGCGCAAGTGGGTAAGAGAGTTCCAGAAGAACACTCCGGGACCATACCTACCTAATGATAGGATGCGTAGCTTGCTGTTCCTGAAAGCAGGTAGTGAAATGGTTGTGCCCCAAGCATGACTCGGACCTCCCTGCGTCCAAATTGCCATTGAGGCGGGTGTCAGGGAGGCGTTGCAAAGTATGGACATTCACCAGGATGTCGGAAGTTTTTATGGACTCTGAAAAGGGTCTATTAAAGAATCATCCAGAGGAGGAGTCTACTCTACCTCTGGAAGAAGAGGATGATGTCGAGTCGGAGTTCCTTCCGTCTGTGCCGGTACTGGAGTCGTTACCATCGACGTCTTCACCTTCTACCGCTCCACTGGACAACATGAGCCCGGCACTGGCCCATCTTATGGATTTAATGGAGAACATTCGCAAATGAGGCGAAGCAAGGGAAGCGAAATTCGAGAGAGAGCTCAGTGAAGCTCCACTTATCGCCTCCCGAGGGTCATACAAGCGACCCAGAGGCCAAGACTTCCCGACCTGCTCCAAAACCAATACATGGAGGTAAGCGGAGTTTATGCTGATTTCAAACGGCAAACTCTACATCTCAGAGAAGATGGGAGCTGTCCCCTTAAATGGCATCAATTTTTGTCCAAGATTTAACGCATACCATGATTGCTTCATTCGACTGAAGCATGAACCAATGCCAAAAGAGGAAACAGAACGGTAGGAGGTCATGGTTTTCGACCACGATAAGGCACAGGCTCTCTTGTCAAGTAGCCTGAGAAGCAGGCCTATTTGGTGTCGAAAGTATCCGCCTTGAGCAAAAAACACCCTATCTTTCTTGCTCCTGCTTCAATAAACTTCCCCTTTATGTTGAAGGCATTTAAATCTGTTGCAAAGGCAGTGGAGGCTGGCAAACAATGCCCTGCACTAGAGGAGTGCAGGCCTCTGTTGTTAACCTTGCCCATGCAGGAGAACGAATGGAAGTCCACCTAACCTTCTCAGTAGGGAATCTGGATGCGGACATCACCGGACGACAGTCTAGTGAGAATATCCCTAAACTTTCTGGCTGTCTCTTGTGCAAGGACCAAGAGACGAAGGAGAGAATTGTGGCCTCTTTATCTGTACAAAATTGCATAGAGATGTGTGCAGGCCAACGAAGTACCCCACACATGCTCATGGTCCTGGCCAAAATGCATATGGCCACCCTAGTAAAGAAGTTTTATGCTTTCATGAAGGCTAGGAGAGCCTTTAGAGTTCGTGTTCGCTGCTCCAACAGTGAAACATGAACCCAGGAAGCTGATATCTTCTAACATCTGGGGTAAAGACCTCTTCCCGCACAAAGTAGTCAAAGAGGTAGTCGAGAAAGCCATCACGGAGAATAGGAACCTTCTCCAGAAGTGGAGCAACTCTTCCAAGAGAAAGTCTTCCCCGGATGCGGGTCCCCAACCTAAAAGGAAGACGAAAAAGTCTAGACTTCCCCCTCGGCCTGCTCAACAACATCCTACAGTTAATATGACCACGGTGCCCCAAGTGTTGGCCCAAACACAGACCACCTTCCAAGTGGTCCCTCAACAGCTGGTTGCCCAGTCACCAGCATTCAACCCTGGGTTTGAGAGGCAGACCACTACCTTTCGGTTGAAAGGTGAAGGATCTAGATGGGGCTCCTCTAGATATCCCTCAAGAGGTAAGGGAGGATGCGGTCGAGGAGGTAAACCCTCTGATCAATCGAAGCAAGGAGACGCTTCTGGTAGGAGGGAGGCTCCAACAATTTCAGGATTGTTGGACCTTCGATCCTTGGGCCCACGGCCTAATCAAGATTGGACTAGAATGGAAACGGAACAAGTCTCCACCATTATTTCCTCAATTCTTCTAACACTAAAACCCCGCATTAGAATAATATACCCTATAGCTCTTGAGCATACAGGTTATAAGGAAAGCAAAGTCCATCAAATTCCAGGGAGGGCTGTTTTGTGTTCCCAAGAAGGACTCAGAAAAAGTCAGAGTCATTCTGGACTTGTTGCCACTCAACAAGTTCATAAAAAACAGCAAGTTCAGGATGTTAATCCTTCAACACATAAGGACCATGTTACCAAAAGGGGAGTTTACAGTCTCGATAGACCTGACAGATGCCTATTGGAAACTTCTAGTCAGTCGCCCCCTCTCCTTCTACCTTGGATTCAAGTTACAGAAGATAAAGTATGTTCTAAGAGCCATACCCTTCGGACTAAACATAGTCCCAAGTATCTTCATGAAACTTGCAGACGCAATCGTGCAACAACTACGCCTAGAACGTGTTCAGGTACCAGCGTACCTGGATGACTGACTGGTATGGGGAGCATCCGAAATGGCTTCTCTGCAAGCATCCAAAGAAGTGATCCAGTTCCTGAAACATCTGGGATGCAAAATCAACTTCAAGAAGTCTCGACTCTCTCCAGCTCAAAGGTTTCAATGGTTGGAAAGCCAATGGAACCTGAGGTCACATTGTCTCTCCATTCACTCAAGGAAAAGGAGGGAGATCGCAAGGTCTGTCAATAGACTACTGTAATCCGACAGGATTTCAAGAATCCAACAGGGAAGAGTACTGGGCTCTCTCCAGTTTGCAGCAGTAACAGACCCAGTGCTAAGAGCACAGCTGAAAGATGCATCAGGAGTCTGGAGAAGATACGCATCAAACGCTCGAGGAAATCTAAAATGACCGATACCGGCCTTACTACGATCACTTCTCAACCCATAATCGAAAGCCAAGAGCCCAATGAGGACTGTGCTCTAGCAACCACCTCTGTCGTCGATAACCATCCACATGGATGCCTCGACGGAAGAATGGGGATTTCACTCCTATCAAAGGAAAGTCCAAAGGACTTGGTCATCTCTGTTCAAGGCCTTTCTCATCAACATTTTGGAAGCCATGGCAGTCCTCTTGACGTTGGGAAAACTCTTCCCTCACAGATCAGTCCACATCAGGCTGATCTTGAACAGCGAAGTGATAGTGAGATGTCTGAACCGACAAGGCTCGATAACATCCCATATCATCCATGTGATATTAGCCATCCTTCGTCTAGAGAGAGGGCACCTATCAGCAGTTCACTTACAAAGGTTCCGCAATGTGACAGCGGATGCTCTATTCAGGCTCAAACCGATAGAGTCAGAATGGTCCCCAGACGCAGACTCATTCTCTTCCATCCTGGAACAAGTCCCGGAACTGCAGAACAACCTCTTCACAACGAGCGACATCAAGAAACTACCTCGATATGTAGCCCCATACGAGGACCCTCTAGAGGAGATAATGGACGCCATGTCCCTAGTTTGGAACGAATGGACCAGGAATGTCCCGTTCCTTCCATCCACTCTCCTGCTGAAGGTCCTCAACAAGCTGAGATCCTTCCAGGGAATGGCCACTCTAGTGGCCCCCAAGTGGCCCAAGAGCAACTGGTTCCCTCTAGTGATGGAACTGAGGCTGACGCTGGTCCTTGTACCGAACCCAGCACTATCTCAACGGGTTCAGAAGTCGACTGTCTTCGCTTCATCACAGAGAACCCAAATCCTTCATTTCATGATTATCTCGGCCTAGCGGTTAAGAAAAGATTTGGGATCTTGAAAGGCAGTATAGACTTCTTAGAAGAATACAAGTCTAAGTCAACTAGAAGACGATATGAATCGTCTTGGAAAAAGTGGGTTGCTTTTGTTAAAACAAAATGACCGAAAGAAATTTCAATAGACTTCTGTCTGTCCCTCTTTATCCACCTTCATGAACAAGGTCTGGCAGCCAACATGATAACTACATGCAAGTCAGCCCTAACTAGACCTCTTCTCTACGCCTTTCCAGTGGACCTGACGAACGAAATCTTTAACAAGATCCCGAAGGCATGCGCTAGACTTAGGCCAGCAGCTTCTCCGAAGCCCATTTCATGGTCTTTGGACAAGGTCCTACATTATGCTTCATCTGTGAACAATGAAGATTGTTCTCTCAAGGATCTAACCCAGAAGGTTATTTTCCTGTTCACTATAAACTCAGGAGCAAGAGTTAGTGAAATAGTAGCCCTAATAAGAAATGAGAGCCACATTCAGTTCACAGAAGTGGGAGAAATGAATCTCTTTCCTGATCCAGCCTTTCTTGCCAAGAACGAGCAACCCACTAAGAGATGGGGTCCCTGGAGAATCTGCCCGCTGAAGGAAGATGTCTCTCTGTGTCCGGTAGTGTCTAAAGGTCTATCTTCGTAGAACTTCAGACTTCAGGGGAGGACAGCTCTTCAAAGGAGAAACTTCAGGATCAAACTTATCCCTAAAACTACTGAGGGTGAAGCTCACCTACTTCATTTGCAGAGCGGATCTTGACAGTAC
>NC_090742.1:99450532-99485532 GCF_036898095.1 Palaemon carinicauda | reverse complement strand
TAAAAAAAATTCGGGACAGTTTGCCAGAAAAAAAAAATATATATATGACGGAGAATATCCCATCCGATTCCGGATAGGTTGCAGTCATGAGGTCAGCGTATGCCAGAAGCTGTTGCCACCATACCTCAATCAGGGAGGGGGGAGGAGAGAACAAATTTAGCCGGTGAGGAGACCATTTAGATGTTGGTAATGTTGGGGAGAAGGGACAGCAATGAATGGAATGCACCAACACTAATAACATACGGTGAGATCGTCGGTCGGTCGATTCCTGTACTGTGACGTCGCAGGTGCATGTCAACTAGGCAGTGCATTTGATTATGTTTTGTCAGTGACAGTTTACATAACTTTCACAGGTAATTCTATACTATTTTCAGACTCTACTCCTAAATCTACAAAATCCTCTTCATCCAGCTCTTTAGGTAGACCTACACGTGAGAAATTTTCATCAAGATTGGAGCAGAGATACATAATTCAGTCTAAGTCAACATGCCTGGGATCACTTTCTTCCGGGGTTCTTGAAACCTAAGACTTACCTGGTTCCACAACACTAGAGTCTCCCATACATAAGATGTTATCATCATTAGGAGTGCCATCATGACCGTGATTGCTTAAAATGTTCTTACCTAACAATAAATTCATAAATTTATACTTGAATTCCACAGTGGATGGGTGATCATAACAATACCCATGTCAAATATAAGAAAATTTTTGATAATATATTAGCACAAATGCCTAGTCATTACGTATTTAAAATAAAATTTCTCATGCAACATATTATACAATCCTTTGACTGAATTTGATTAAATAACGATGTATTTCAGCCAAGAGTACACTTCACCCCGGACCCGTAATTCCCGAGCAAATGTTATAATTTAGTCCAGAATGTTAATTTGGTGTTTCTCACCCTAAAATCACATTTTTCCCAGCTTTTATCGAATCGTATCTGATACAAGAATTCATTATATCAATCCACTGATCAATAAACATTACTAAATCAGAAGTCTCCTTCTAATGCATATTTTGAGTAAATCTTTACCTCGACAAAAATCTATGGCATTTGCCACAGATGAAGAGAGTAGCAGGACAGCAAGCTTTACATTTTGTATTTTATAATCTTTGACACTCAAGTGAGTCATATTCATCTTATGAGGTAACTATAAATAACATTGGATCTTATGTAATCATTTTACCTGAAGTTAGAAAACCTATGTCATATACATTATTTCTTTATCGATTTCATTAAGTGATGTGGACCTGCAAAAACAAGCACAGTTCTAAATGAATCAGCAAGATTCACAAAGCAATTTTGATCAGCAGATATCTGAAAGGCTTAAATCAGTGCTTCATTGGTATTTCCCATGTCTGATGTAATACTTATAACAAGGACACCTGCTTTCTAAAACTGATTAAACAGGAGAAACAAATTATCTATTTTCATGGGTTGAACAAATTCATAATATACAGGTTGTTTCCATTTATCAAGGAGACCACGTATTATAACCATTTATACTTGTTTATGAACTTCATAGATCTTTCCTTTAGATCCAATAAACGACCATCTTTCTTCTATCATCCTTCATCGAAACAGAGAAGAGAATATTTTTGAATATGACAGATAGTTTTACCTTTAGCAACCATTAATTCAATTACAAGTAAAAGCATACCAGGATCAGAACTTGACTGCCTTCACCCTCGATTCAGTTTTGTAATGCTCTGGAATGGTAATTTACAAGTAATGCTCAAATATCGATTGGTTTTAGGACTCTGGTCTTGATGACAAAGCCAAAGATATATATGGAATAGACTATTTCCGAATTGATTTTCCTGAAAAAAAAAAAAAAAAAAAAAACCGTGATCTTCAGAAAAGAGAGGTTTCTGCGAAATTTTTACTCGATGAAGTCTTGTATTTGCAATTGATAAATCCCCAACAAGTTCTTCATTTTTAGTCTTCAATTGTGATTTTTTTTTTCTGCTGCAGACTATTGATTTAATCACAAGTCAAACTTTCATCAATTGTTACTTCTTCGGTCCTTACTTTCAGGTCATTTGAATCATTTTCGTCCTTTCAGGCATATATATATATATATATATATATATATATATATATATATATATATATATATATATATATATATATATATATATATATATATAATATAATTCTCCATACACTCTTCACATGCCTTCTTTCACATACCGAGAGAAGGTATCTCTGGTGGGGGTGTCGGACTCTTTATTCATAGAAGTTACTCAAATCTCAAAACGTTGAAAAGAATTAGTGTAACAAGCTTTGAATATATAGAAATAAAATTTAAGCCAAAAAATAGAAGAATATAATTTTTAACAATCTACAAATTTCCTAGAAAAAACTCTAGTATCTTTTTTGAAGAATTTGGTGCTCTCATTGAGATGATTATCATGGAAAAAAACGAATTAGTTATCTGTGGAGACATAAAATTTTGGATGGATGACGCATCAAATCCTGACGCTTTTGGCATTTAGTGAGTTTTTAGAATCATATCGACTAGTGAATATTGTCGACTGCACATCTACTTTAACTGGGCATACGCTAGAATTAGTTCTAAGTGATAACATGAATAATATTTTATCTGATGTAAAAGTCGGAGAGAAATGTACTATCTCCCCAGTACGCAAACTTATTACGTTTAGTCTACCTCTGCAGAAACATGCATTAGTAAAAAAATAAACTTTAGGCATAAATCAAATATTTCTCCTACCGTATTTATTGAAGAAGTTACAAAGAAAATAAATTATGCTATCAACATTCCCTGTGATCATGATGACCAACGTCTGTTAGGAGCTAAGTGTGCTAACTGTCTTCTGACCACTTACAATAAAGTGAGTAAAAGTGAACAGGATACCATGTGCCCAAGGATGAAAAGGACTATAACCATGAAAGACCAATCTCCTTAGTTTGATGGAGAGAATTTGGTAAAAAAGAGGGAAAAAAGACGTAAAGAAAGAAAGTGGAATAGGTTAAAAACTGAAAGTACTTCTGTAGAATACAAAACTGCTGCGTGTTAATATAACCACCTACTAAGAAGGAAAAAAAGTGAATACTCTAAGAGAAAGATCCTGGAAGCAGCAACAGACTTAAATAAGTTATATCGTCTCCTGAATAGTATAATGGGAAATGTAAAAGAAAAGAAGCTACCAGATGGATACAGTGACCAGAAACTAGCAAATAATTTTCCAGTATTCTTTAAAAATAAAATTGAAAATATAACCACGTCATTTGGAAAAAGGCCTACTCAACATCAGATTAATGATATACCAGGCACACAGACAAAATTAATACTATTTAACAACATAACACAAGATGACATCACCAGAATCATCAAGAGAGCAAAGAAAATAAACTGCGCGATCGATCCAGTGCCAATATCTGAAATAATTGGAGAGAAGAGACATTTCTAGTTTAGCCGAAATAGTAATGGGAATAGCAAATGCAAGCCTTGATGAATGTGAATTTCCTAAATAAATCTGAAAATGGCTAGAGTCACACCAGTTCTGAAAAATGCACTGGACTACCAGGAATTAAGCTCATACAGACCTATTTCAAATCTATCCTTTGTCTCAAAAGTGCTTGAATATGTAATTCTTGAACAACTAGTCAGCCACTTAAAAGTAATAGAAGCTTTGCCTGACAACCAATCTGCTTACAGAAAACTATACTTTACGGACACAGTCATCTGCTCTGTTGTAAATGATATGCTAGAAATGATGGATGAAAATAAATGTTGTATCTTAATACTGCTCGATCTCAGTGTTGCTTTCGATACTGTGGTGCATGAACTGCTACTAAATGATCTACGGTCCATCGGCATTAAAGATCAAGCCTTCGAATACCCAAATGACTACTTAGTTGGTAGAAATTACTGTGTACAAATTGAAAACTCTTATTCATCATATGAACACTTAAACAGAAAGGTACCCCAGGAGAGTGTACTTGGCCTAATCTTATTCGGCATATATACTATTGGTTTATAGAAAATGCTGCAAAGGCATGGAGTGAAGTTTAAACTTTTTGCAGATGACACACAATTTCACTTCTCCATAAATGATATACATGACACTACTGAAACTCTTAACCGAATCCTTGATAGTGTTATAAAATGGATGACATTTGAACGACTAAAATTGAATGAGAACAAAACTGAATTTATATGGTGATGGGCTAGAGAAACAGCGTGAAAAACTTAGGTGATATTCAAATGAACATAAATAATGACTCGGTGCTGACTGTAACCCACCTCTAAATGCCCAAAAAAATAATGTAATAAAAACTGTTGGTTATCATCAAGAAAATATTGCGTTCATAATAAAGTACCTGGACGAAAATAATGTAAACAAACTTGTGATAAACTGAGTTATTACCAGGATTGACTACTGCAACTCTATCTATTACAATTTATCAAAAGTGCAACTTAAGAAATTACAAAACATAATAAACAGAGGAGCAAGACTGATAAAAGGTGTCCCACCTGGAGAAAGGATCACCCCTATACTAATCGACATACTGTGGCTGTCGATTAAAGCGAGAATTGAAATTAAGAAATTGCACAATAACCCTTCAAGTTATCAGAACCGGGCGTCCAAAATACTTAAGAGAATTGCTACATATTGCGCAGCCAAAGAATCGTGTCGACACGAGAATAGTTACAGATGGCTTCAATCAATCTGTTGGAACCTAGATTTATGTCTACTTTAAGCTCCCGAGCCTTTAAATATTTGGCCCCGAGACTATATAATTAGCTCCCACGAAATATTCGAATGATTGAAGACATAAGGCTTCCAAGAGGAAACTAAAGACTTTCTCATTCCATGAGTCTTTTGACAGTGCCGATTTAACAGTAAATGAAAAATACGCGATATGAAACGTTAAATACTCTGAACGAACAAGGTAAAACGACAGTGGAGGTCCTGTAGAGATTGGGGTTTCCCTGCTGTATGGGACCGGAAAAGCAGCCACGCGATATCCCTTAGTGGCGTTCTTTAAATATATATATATATATATATATATATATATATATATATATATATATATATATATATATATATATATATATATATATATATATATATTATTTCTGCCCAGGAAGACTACTGAGAAATACGTCACTACGCATATGCCTAATATCCTTTTCGTGTACAAGATGATTTTCCACTGGCGATCATTTTCGGGGAATGGAATGCCATCGCTACTAACTTTTGGGAAATAGGATGTTGAGGCCACCTAGTTCAATTACCTTCCCCTGTGAAAAAGTTTGCTGTGGCGACCCACCCTCGGGAAACGCCTGCCTCTGTAAATCAGTTTCGAGTTTATAGACACCCCCCCACCCCCTGTACAACTGGCAAGAGAGTACAGGTAACTGTTTTCGAATTCTGTTTAACTAATATTGTTCAAGGTTTGTGAAAGTCCTTGTTTTCGGGTACGTGACTGTGGACGAAAAAAATACTGGATTTAAGAATTTATTTTTTCTTATATTATAAGACACGCACTTGCGCGCTAACATGGTACTATCGAGAAGTCGATCGAGTTGCGTTGCCCGGGGGTCTGTAAGACTTTATCGCACTTTGGCTACCCACTTTTAGATCTCCTCTCTCTCTCTCTCTCTCTCTCTCTCTCTCTCTCTCTCTCTCTCTCTCTCTCTCTCTCTCTCTCTCTCTCCATTTGTCTTAAAGATTTCACTTGCAGTATTTTGGCACCTGTCTGCTTAATGATGGTCGTGGGATTACATTTAATATCTGGCTTATTGTCACCCGGGGCTCTGGAACACTTCATTGCACTCGTCAAGGCCACCCACCCCTGAGCCACAGACGTCAACATTCCCTCCAATCTCTCTCTCTCTCTCTCTCTCTCTCTCTCTCTCTCTCTCTCTCTCTCTCTCTCTCTCTCTCTCTCTCTCTCTCAGTGATTTTGTGTTCTTGTGAGAATTCTTTCGAGGAGATGGTATTCGAAATGTCGGGTGTTTTTAATTATTAAAACATAATAACACAGTCCTGTGCGAAGAGGTGTTTAGTCATGGCTAAGTAAAAGACAGCAGCTCTCTCTCTCTCTCTCACTCTCTCTCTCTCTCTCTCTCTCTCTCTCTCTCTCTCTCTCTCTCTCTGACTTTTTGTTCCCATGGAACTGGGTCCGACAATAAGGACTTGTTCCTATATCGTAGTTAACTTGTAGGAGATCAAATAGTCACTTGGTATGCATTCATGAAGAGGGGCTTTATTCCTGAGCTAATCATCAACGCAAAATCGATACCCCATATATTACATGAAACATAAATTTATGTGTGCTAAAGTCTCTGCTTAAATTATCATTTCAACATGCATTTTTTTTGGGGGGGGATACCCTTAGTTAGCGTGACCATAGAAATATTCCATATATCACCACATGACCACGATTTTGGAGAAAAAAAAATACAAACATGCATCGCTGAGTGACAAGAGCATTGCTCAGTCAATGTGCTCCTGTTACATCACAGAGAAAGCGAAATTAGCGATCAGATCCGTCTATAACCACACCTTGGAGTTTCTCACCGAGATTTCCCTGCTGTTACGCTTGCCAAACAGTAATATATCTCGCGTTACCTGACAAAAAAACACCAAAAGCCGGCGGGCTGTGATACACCATACCCCTTCCAGTATCGGAGGATGAGGAGGTAGAGGAAGTTTGAGCTATTGGAGACCGATACCCCCTGGCATGGCAGTAGCAGCAATCGATGCCAGCCGACCTGGTACGATGGAGCACGAGACAGCTGGCATGTGGGCAGTGGCACCTTCCTCGGTAACATCAACTCTACCCCGTGGTACTAGAGGAAATGGTAGCAGGGCAAACCGGTGTTGCAAGTAAGGTTGTTAATCTGTGCCACCCATCTCGGGATCCAACATGGCGGTTTGGAGTCGTAGCATTAAGGAAAGATCTACTGAATAATTGATCCAAACCTCGGTCAATACAAGGGCCTGTGTTTCGCTTCTTGAACAAGTATGTGTCTTGAATCCACTAATCCGTGACACCCATCATTTTCGATATGCCATGAAGAAATTATTATTATTATTATTATTATTATTATTATTATTATTATTATCATTATTATTATTATTATTATTATTATTATTATTTTAATTATTATTATTATTATTATTATTATTATTATTATTATTATTATTATTATTATTATTATTAAAGTATTAATTTTAATTTTAATTTTAAAACACTAGAGGCAAGGCATACAAAGATAGTCAGCTTTCAGGTGGAAACTATGAAATATGGACGTAATTTTTTTTTCTATCTTACCTACCTTAGGTATTCCAGGTATCAAGTGTATATTTGGTGTTGATTTTGTTATGAATAACAAAATACCAATTTACAGAGGAAAAGGCAGAATAAAAGTTATGGCAGGAGGGTGTATTTGGCTGATGGATGATTATGTGGGAGTTGACAGACAAGGGAGGAAGGTAAAGTAAGTACTCTATAAAGTGGAAATAGTTGCTCGGCAAGTGTTTACGTACATTACATTGACCCTGGATCGGCCTCTTCTGGAGTGAACAATGTTCGTTATTAAACAAAGAAAAAAATGGTCACATGGTCTCTGAGAGCTTGTTAGAAGACAAGACGGACATTAAGACAGTTAACTCAGCAAGTAAAAGACTAGTTTTTAGTAAGGCATTTTATGTGTGAGTTGGAAGAATGCGAAATCACAGATAGTGGAATCTTGGGAGCCACGACTTACTTTGCATGGACAAAAGCACTCATAATTTGATTAAGCAAGCCTGAAAACAATGTCCACCAGAATGCCAACCTATAGTTACTAACATTGTTAATAGTTATCCTAATGTAATTCCAATTGGAGACGAGCCGCAGGAGAAGAAGGACCATTTTCTCTTTAGCAGTTAAACTGGGCAGATATTGCCGATCAGATTAAGGCCTTCTAGAGTACGCATTAATTTCCAAGGAGATATTGAAAGGGAAATTAGTAAATTGAGTGGAGAAGGGTATATCATAGCAAACAAATCCCCCTGGTCTTCTCCAATTGTAGCAGCTAGGAGAAAGAAGTCTCAGTAAGAATATGTGTTGAATATATGGCAATGCATTTCCATTGCCCTCGATCAATGGTTTACTTCTAAAGGTAGGGGTTTGTAATTATTTTAAAACTATTGATTCAAAATCTGTATACTATCAAATACAGATTTAGGAAAACAGTAAATTTTTAAACTGTATTAATAGCTAATGACTATCTATTTCCGTTAAATTTTCTTTTTTTCATGGTTAAAAGTGTTCCCAGTCTTTTTTCTAAGGTAATGATGGCAGTGTTATCTACCTTATTTTTTAGATGAAATCTTAACTACAGGAAAAACTGCAGAAGAACATAATAACAATCTTCGTAAAGTCGTAATGGTGTGAAAATAGTTTTATCACAGTAAAAGTTTTTCTGTAAGACTGTCGGAATTTTGGCTTATATAATAACCCAAATTCTGCCCCTGTAAATTAGAAATTATCAAATGCTTTTCAAGGCTGCATACCACTAAGGAAGTAGCTAAATTCTTTGGTATCGCGGGGTATTACTGTAAATTCATGATAGGTATAGGAGAGATAGCGAAACCCTTAGATGCTT
The DNA here is from genome assembly GCF_036898095.1 of Palaemon carinicauda. Lineage (NCBI taxonomy): Eukaryota > Metazoa > Arthropoda > Malacostraca > Decapoda > Palaemonidae > Palaemon > Palaemon carinicauda. The sequence goes on along the minus strand of NC_090742.1, from coordinate 99,476,899 downwards.
TAAAAGAATAAGAAGTAATAAATTGGTGATTAGAAGAAGAAAGGGTTGTTAACCAATTGAAAGCTTCCTAGACTAGCGATGAGTTACTAGTACAGTACTTCCTAGATTTGATCGTCTGATTTGGGCAACTACAGATGCGAGTAGCGTAGCTATTTGTAGCATGATTTCTCAACTACACAATGAGATAGGTAGCAACATATTTGTTTTGCTTCTAGTGCATTAAGAGAGGCCGAAAGTAATTGTAGTACCCTTGATTGAAAGCACTGACCAAACTTTGGGTTCTGGAGAAGCTTTGGTTCTTTTTATTAGATCCGCCGAATGGCAAGCGCACAGTTATAAAACATGTCCAGCTCGATGACTTACCATCGGAAATAATTTAGGGAATTAAGTATCAGTATCTCCTAGGCTTTCACTGTAACAATATACATTTAAAGGGAGTTATCATTTCAATTATTTGCTGAATCATGTTGTCCAAGAATATGGCAATTAAAGACGACCATAAAGTGATACAAGAAAAGGGGAAAAACTTGTATCTTTTCTGTGATATAAATGGAAAACCAACATATATGATTTACCATCAGCAAGTTGCTGTTCCTAAAGAATAAAATGTTAGGAGGTACTATGACACAAACCATTTCCAGGTATAAAAGAAATATAGTGAGGAAGCATGTGATGATATAATAGAAAAGTAGAACTATCCTTGAAAAAACAGCAGTCCGTATTCAAAAATGTTCGTCAAGTAAGTGATGCTGGCGTGAAAGCAAGTTACATTATCTGGAATGAAATAGCTTTGTCACCACGGCCTTTTACTGAAGGAGATTCCGATGAGAAATGACTGCTAATGTGATTTGCCCAGATAAGCATCAGGCTTTTTCCAAATATAAGTCTGTTGAGAAATACATTAGCAGAGAGAGAGAGTGAATTAAATAGCTGAAGACATTGATAGTCAACTTCAAGGCAAAGTTTAGTCAATTGTGGCCTTTTCTGTTCCAATTGACGTAAGCAAAGATGTCAGTGATGTAGTATAACTCGTAATTTTCATTAGGGGTGTTGATGAAAATATACAGGTGATAAAAAAAAAATTTGCCAATGAAGGGGACAACGAAAAGTGAGGATATCTTTGTAAGCTTGGTTGGGACACTGGACAATATAGGTGTTGATAGGAAGAAATGTTTAAGTTTAGCAACTGATGGACCACCTCAGATGGTGAGTAGAAAAGCTGGTGTAGTGGCAGAATTGAAGGAGAAACTTGTGGCTTTAAACCATGATCATGAGTTTGTAATATTCATTGCATGATGTACAGAGAATTATTGTGTAGTAAAACATTAAATATGGCTCAGGCCATGAGTGTCCTTGTGTCAATAGTGAACCTTACTCGAGCACGGGGTCTTAATCATAGATAATTCAACCGATTTTTAAAGGAAAATGAAAATGTTCATGGATTGCCTTATCATACTGGTGTGCGCTGGTTAAGTCGAGGAACAGTGTTGAAGCGCTTCTATGAATTGCAATGTGACATCCAAATTTTCTTGGAAGAAAAGGGAATGGAAGTGCAAGAACCTAATGAAATTTTTTGGCGGAAAGATTTAGTTTTTATGATGGATATCATAGATCACTTAAATATGAATAATCTCAACATCCAGATGCAAGGGAAAAACAAACTGGTGACCGAATTCGAAATCAAACTCCAGCTTTTCCAGCGTCAAATTGCAGCACACAGTTTTGCACATTTCCCCAGACTGAAATCTATGCAAAATGCAAATACCCTTGATGCTTGTGACCAAGCAGAAAAATATTGTGAGAAAATATCAAAGCTTGGAGATGAATTTGAGCAGAGTTTGTGACATCAAATACATGGAAAATGAATTTGCAGTCTTTAGAAATTCTTTCTCAGTTGAAGTTAATGTGCTGCCTGAACCTCTGCAAAGTGAAATAATCGTCATGCAGTATAATTCCGTGTTAAAAGATTTTTTCCAGCTGCGAACTAAACACGTTTTATCAGTATGATGATTCAAAATATCCCAAGGTAAAACATTTGTTATAAAAAATTATGCCATTGTATGGAAGCAATGTTTGCCTGTGAACAGTTATTTCCAATCATAAACATGAAAAAATCCTGGTTACGTTCGAAACTCTGCGATGAGCATCTCAATTTCATCCTCAAGATCGCTGCTGCTCAGTCATTTATCCAAAATTTTGATGCACGGGTCAAGCAAAAGAGATCTCAAGTATCTGGAAGTAGTAGAAACAAGACTACGAATGTATGAAAAATAAGAATGAATGTAATTCCTCTGTTTTTTACCCACGTGTAAAATAGTTCTTTTATTTTATCTTAGGCATGTGCAAGGCATTTTTATTTTTCCTATCCGTGTGCAAGGTATTTTTTTCGAATAAATGTGCAAGAAATTTTTTTTTTATTCAAAATGAAAGGTATTTTCTTTTTTATCCATGTTTAAGGTTTTTTTTTTTTTGTTATCTATGTACAAGGTACTTTTTTATTGTTTCTAAACAATGGTCATAAACTCATCAAGTAATAAACTCATCAAGTAATAGATTTTCTTTAAATTCTTGGAACCTAGTCCATTTCTTTTAGCGATGCATATTTGCACCGACTCGCGGCGGTGCCCTTTTAGCTCAGAAAAGTTTCCTGATCGCTGATTGGTTAGAATTATCTTGTCCAACCAATCAGCGATCAGGAAACTTCTCCGAGCTAAAAGGGCACCGCTGCGAGTCGGTGCAAATATGCATTGCTAAAAGAAATGGACTATAGTACGTTTATTTGCTTATTATATAAATAACGTGATCACTTTTCCTACCTCTCCTCCCACATACAGGCTATACATATATATATATATATATATATATATATATATATATATATATATATATATATATATATATATATATATATATGTATATACATATATATGTATATATATATATATATATATATATATATATATATATATATATATATATATATATATATATATATATATATATATATACATATATATATATATATATATATATATATATATATATATATATATATATATATATATATATATATATATATATATATATATATGTATATATATATATGTATTCATTATATATATATATATATATATATATATATATATATATATATATATATATATATATACATATATATATTTATATAAATATGTATATATAAATAAGGTAGTGAAATCAGTCACGGAATTGAGGTAAATCTAAAAAAAATTTCAGTGACCTCCTGAAAGGTATCAGATCATGACTTAACATAATCCCACAGACGGGAAATAATGTTAATTTTACATTACTTAGTGACCGATGACCACTGTCATTGGTACGCCTTGCTTCCTAGTGCTAAACTATCCTCCAACCTTGCATATGCAGTAGGTAGTCGGCTTGCCAGGGCACTAGCCACGAGGTGAGATACTTCTGCTAGAGGGTTATGGGGTTTTATGACTGGACCGACGGTAATACATTTGATTCTTCCCTCTGGTTACAGTTCGCTTTCCTTTTGCCTACACATACACCAAATAGTCTGTCCTATTCTTTACAGATTCTCCTCCGTCCTCATACAACTGACAACACTTAGATTACCAAACCATTCTTCTTCACTCAAGGGCTCAACTACAGCTCTGTAATAGTTCAGTAGCTATTTTCCTCTTAGTAATGATAGAAGACACTTTTTAGCAGCTCTTCTATGAGGACACTCCAAAATCAAACCAATGTTTTCTAGTCTTGGGTAGTGCCATAACCTCTGTACCATGGTCTTACCACCCGGCACACTATTTTAACTAATTTCTCTTCTTCTTGTTTTGTTGAAGTTTTTGTAGTTTATTTAGGGAATATTTGTTTAGGTGTTCATGCTAGGCTCATAGCATCCTGCTTTTCCACCCAGGGTTGTAGCTTAGCAATTGGTGATAATGATAATATAATGCATCGCTGAGAGACATGCCTTTCATTTTAGTGAATGGATAGGATCTTGTGTAACGGTACACGGTCCTGATAAATTCACAGCAATGTCATTATTATTTAACTGAATAATGCCAGCTCTACCTATACTTATCAAATCTTTTGTGGAGAACAATGAGCTCTACTGAAAGATTTTAAAAGAGCTAATGAAAAACACAGCTCAAAGTATGATGTATGGTTCTAAAGCTGAAGGTACTAGTGGATGATCGTGTGGGAGCTATTTTAACTTAGAAAACACTAACTACAGCCACTGTATTTGGTTTCGCACCAAGTAAAGATTAAATCTAACATGGTAGTAATGCAAATCATTGTTAGTGGGGTAGAGTAAAAACATTATCAAATACACCTACATGCGGTTACTGAAGATGTGGTATCTAAGTCTCATTCATAGTATACCTCATTTTCCTTGCATTCAGAAAGTTGATGAGTAGTACATTTTTATGTTGATGTTTGAACAGACGTCATTTTTACATGTGTTATAGACAATTTTGATGAATGTGTTCTCTTTTGTGTGTTTAATGTAGTAAGTTAAGTGCTGTGAAAATATTGCTGTGACTAGCAATATGGAAAATATACTGCTGGGTAAATTTGTTACGCAGAAAAAAACGAGAATTCAAAGATATCACTGTGACCTACTTTTATGATTCCTGTTTGGGGGGACAGTGGCGGCTCCCGAAGGGCAAGTGGCTACGGGATTTGGGTTCAGCCTAAGGGTTAGGCAGTGTTTGCGAATATGTAGATGTGAATACCTTATACTTAGAGTTATAATGAGGGAGATGCGGGAAACCTGAATGGTTTTGTCGGGAAATGGCTAATGACCTCTGAAAACCGATTATAATTACAAGTGCAAGTGTAGGGGCAATTTCGAAAATATCAGAACGTTGATAATTGATTTTCTTGCGAAAATGTCATACACTCCGACAAGTAAAATCGTGTATTACCAATATTGATATGATAATTTTTCCCTTTTTATTGGTATTCTGTATTATTATTCTTTTACAGGTCATAAGAAGAAATGAGTTGAAGTATATTCTATTTATTATGTACATTCTTATATACAATATCAACTTATTTTATTTTGTGTAAGAGTCTATTTCTTATGGTGATTTCAGTGTATATATATTTTTATATTGCATTTCTATCTATTACATTGCATGTTCTGGCCTGGATGGGAGTGTCATCCATATATCATAGACTATAGAGGGCAAGTGCACACCTTCTCCGGGCTGATAAGCGTAGGAACGAAGAGTAGTACCCCAAGCCTGAAAAAAAAAGAAAAAGAAAAAAGAAACGTATATTTATAGGTCAGTTGATTTTATGAAGTTAGATCATTAGCCTTATTAAAAGTACTATGACTCATAAAATGTTATGTGAAATCATTAGACCCAATTGTAACGTTTTTGTTACAACCCTTAGGAATTGTTACAACCCTTGTGGTTACTAAAAAAGTTCTTATTATACTTGTTGTCAGTAATAAATGTAACTCAGTGCTAAAGGTCAGCGGAAACAAACAATCAAGAAAACTTAACAATATTTAATACTTAACAATTACAAAATTCATATCAACATTGTCAGATATGACAAATACCATAACTTAATAACAAGGAAGGGCAAATATCAGTCCTTTGAATCACACTGGATATCCTAAAACTAAGAAGCTAAGTCCTAACAAAGGCAGGAGAAATAGCAGTTATTAATAATAGACTTATTTGGATCCAACAATTTTGCTGGCCAGACCAAAAATTACCCTAATACTAATTCCAAGAAAGAAGGAAGACAGAGTAAATAAAACAGGGAAACAAAATTAAGCACACAAAACCTTATCTATAATAGACTTACTGGATGACATTATATAGTCAGAACGCAAATATGACCAAATATATATATATATATATATATATATATATATATATATATATATATATATATATATATATATATATATATATATATATATACAAGATTAAATAACACAAAGGATGTATAGTTCTCCTCACTTCAGTGGATGTCTTAGAGGAGAGACAAAACTAGAGCTGTGATCCACTTGCCATAACAGCTATCAGGGCAAGTCCTGAACGCCTGAGCATAACCATAAAGGGAAAGCGAAATCAGAGACACTGTCTAACCTGACGTCGGCCTCTCACGAGCTTGCAAGCTCCCAAAACCTCAGCAGCTGATTGGAGGCGAAAATGCCAAAAGAAACGGACGGCACCAATTCCCAGGGCATTCCTCTTCGTCAGGGAAAGGCAGAACTGGCTCAAGTCACAGGTGACAAGAGCACCTGCGAGTCTCTACTCAAAGTACACGAGCCACCGCAGGTCGAGGCAGGAGACACACGAGTCGCAGGTGACAAGAAAACCTGCAGACAACAGACAAAGGCAAGGGTCCAAAGCGTAATCCAAAGAAATGTCATCCAAATAAACTGCCAAATAATTGTCGTCCAAAGTCCAAATCAGTATGCTGCTCAAGGCATGATATCAAGGGAGGGCTCAAGCCCGAAATGACTCTGTCCAAGCAACAACGTCCAGACATCAAGTCACGTTCAAAAACACTTATATATAAAAAAAAATCGTTAAAAAGATAGTTCGGTAATATAAACAACCGAGTAGGAGTCGCCTAACCCCACTGAAAGTCGTTAAATTAAGCACTTTATGCTAAACACTTAAAATGACCAGACAACAGACACTTAACTTTCAAATATAAAATGAACAAATGCTCATACAAAACAAAGGCTATTCTGCCACAAAATTATTCTTAAAAACTAGTAATTAAACCTAGAAAAACAAGGCTGATCTAGACTTTCTAATACCTTCATCCCCCAAAACAAAAACAAAAAAATTATTCCTATAGTTTTTTTTATATACAAAACATGAAACTTCTAAAGAGAAAAGGATTAACGCATCACTCTCAAGACAAAGTAAAGTCTCAGGTTGAAACCTGAAATAAAAATTCTCATTAACAACACTACAACAAACAAATATCAATAACTGAATTGTCAAACACAGAAAACTTACCAGCCTAAACAACAGAGAAAACATATATCAAAATAAAGAAAAAGGTCAAATTAGCACAAAATAGTTACCACCCGACACTGACTGTCTCAAATTCAGCCAATAACATTGAGTTTACACATAACAGACACTACCACAGTTATGACCGCCCGCACTTTCGTCACTACAGGTTTTCCTTTGGTTCAAAAGAAAACAGACAAAATTATTAAAAACCTCACTAAGAAAACCTAATAACTAGTAAACCAAACTCCAAGCAAAAAACACACTCATACTCATCCTCACATCTCTAAGATTAACGCAAACCAACTGAAGAGACGAGAAGGGCGAGGGGAGTGAGAGACAAGTAGTGATCAAATTTATAACCTTGAAAGGGCATTGGGAATTCGATTCTCTGATCCCTTAACGTGTTTTATCACAAGCGAGAATTCTTGCAATTGGAGAGCCTAACGTAAAATTCTCTGGTTGGCTCCTTTCATTTGCTCGATGAAAACCAATGGTTGTGGTCTGTCCATAAATCTAAAGGAAAAGAGAAATTTGTCATATAAGGATTAAAATGCACAAGAGTACGCATCAAGGCGAGGGCCTCCTTTTCAATTGTGGAATATTTTCTCTCGGCGGCCAGTAGCTTTCGACGATAATATGATACAGGACGAACCTCTCCTACCTCGTTCCTTTGAAAAAGGACACCCCTAATACCTATTTCACTGGCATCCACTGCAATAATAAAAGGTCTCTAGAAATTAGGAGAAGTCAATATTAGATTAGATACTAATACCATCTTAAGTTTAATAAATGCTTCCTCACACTGAGAAGACCACACAAACTTCTGCCCTTTCTCTAACAACTTGGTAAGTGGCTGAGCAATGTCCGACAAATTTCACACGAATCTACGCTAATAACCAATCATGGCCAGCACACGCCGAACTTTTCTAACATTGCACGGCCTTTTAAATTTACGATGGCATCGAGGTTGGCTTGTTTAGGTGCCCCCTGACCAAAACCCACCTTGTGACCCAAATAACAAACCCTTGCCTTACCAAATTCACATTTTGATAAATTAATAACCAAACCAGCAGACCTAAGGGTCTCAAATACCTTACGCAATCTCACCATATGCCTACTCCAATCACCACTATATACAACCAAGTCATCAATATGAATTTCAATTCCCTTTAAACCACAAATGACCCTATTCATAAGCCTCTGAAAAGTACACGCGGCATTTTTCATCCCAAAGGTCATTACCTCACACTCGTAAAGCCCAAAGGGAGTTACAAATGTAGAAATCTCTCTTGCTCGATCAGACAGGGGAACCTGCCAATACCCTTTCAATGAATCTAATTTCCTAATAAACTTAGCAGCCCCTATGTGATCGAGACAGTCATATATCCGAGGTAAAAGAAAAGAGTCATTCTTAGACTGTGCGTTAACCTTACGGTAGTTTACACACATACGGAACTTTCCGTCGGACTTCTTAACGAGAACTCTCGGGGAGGTCCATGGACTAACAAAAAGTTGGATGAGATCGTGTTACAGCATATTTTTAATCTCCTTATCAACTATATCCCTCTTAACGGGATTCAGCCGATAAGGACTTTGTTTTACTGGAGAAATATTTCCAACATCTACATCATGCTCAAGAAAATTAGTTCGACCTGGAGAATTCTGAAATAAATCTGGAAAAGAAGGAATTAAATTAAATACAACCCTCTTTTGAGCAATCTCCAGATGCTCCAGCCCTTCCTTCAAAACTTCTAAACTTTGAATATTATCAAAAAGAGCACCAGAAGACACCTGACAAATTGAATACTCCAAATCCTCTGAAGGTAAATCCATAACTAATGGCCACAGGCTCATAAACAATAGCGAGAGGATCATATCTATTTGAAGTATAGAGTTTTAAGGTATTTATATGGAATATCCTGCACTTCTGTTTGGTCCCAGGAGCCTCTATTTCATAATTCACCTCTGACAACTTCCTCAACACATTCAAGACTCCCTTATATCTTGGTTCAAGGAAATTGTCAGTGTCAGTACTTAAAACTAAAACTAATTCTCGGGGCTCAAACGACCGTGCTTTACATTTCCTATCGAAATTAAATTTCATAGCAGCCTGAGAACTAGCCAAATTTTCTCTGGCAAAATTGCAGTCTCAGATAATTTTTTCTCAAGTCCTTCACAAAGTCTCCTACGTTTGCATCCCCTCCTCGAGCATTTTCAAGCATCTCATGAAAAATCTCCAAAGGCCCACGTACTTTATGTCCAAACAACAATTCGAAAGGACCTACACCAGTTGAAGAATTCGGGTGATTTCTTAGAGCAAAGAGAGCAAAGGGAAGCCCTTTATCCCATTCCTTTCCCTGTTCATAACAATACTTTTTCAAAACAGACAAAGGTCTGGTGGAACCTTTCCACCACCCCTTGACTCTCCGGATGATATGGTACACTGGTCTTGTGCCGAATGGCCAGTTCAGCACACTTACCTTTAAATACTTTACTAGTAAAATATGTACCGCATTCAGTTTGAATAGTACAAGGAAGACCATACCTGGAAAAGAATTATATTAGTTTGTCAAATACAACCTTAGAGGTTATCCTTCTCATTAGGAAGGCCTCAGGGAATCGAGATGCTCGATCCATAATTGTCAAGAGATGGGTAAATCCCGACTTAGTTCTAGGCAAAGGCCCAACCACATCAATAACTAATTCTACAAAAGGCTCACCTATCGAAGGAATTGGATTTAACGGAGCCTTAGGAATAATTAGGTTCGGTTTCCCCATCACTTGACAAACCTCACAATCATTAATAAATTTTTTCACATACGATTTTAATCCTGGCCACCAAAAACTTTCTGCCAACTTTCGAAAAGTTTTACATACACTGAAGTGGCCAGAAAAGGAATCATCACAACAATTTGTTCAATACGATACGTCTTGCTCATATCATCAGTTAAAGGACAACTAATCTGGTATAGTAAACCATTAATCATTTAAAACTGGGGTTTAGTCAAATCTGCAGTGTCACTTAAATTAAATTGCTTTTTCTGAGCTTCAATAAATGAAGACCTGTCCCAAGCAGGTCTCAAAACATTGCTAACTACACTACTACTTACTACTACTACTATCTAAAGACCTGGGCCTCTCTACGTCTACTTCTAAGCTACTTAGGATTAAATCATCGTCATTATCGATTAAATTGGCAGCTTTTACTGCTGCACGGGTTGTTACTGCAACTGGACAGGTGTGCACAGACAATATGGTGAACAACTCCTGTCCTTGGGTATTTAACACACCGTTACCCAAAATGCCGACAATTCCAGGAATAGGGAGACACTCAACAATTGCCAATTCTGTCACTTTATCATAACCAGGGAAAGACATTCTGGCCTCCACTAACGGAGCTGAAACAACGGTGTTCGGGAACCCTCCCAGAACAACAAAATTCACTGTATAATCAACTAAATATTTTAAAGATTCTTTCAAAACCAGCGACCGAGCTGACCCTATGTCCCTCAAAAAAATCACACCAATAGTTTTAGAAGTAGATATTAATTTACCAGGCCAAATATATTTATCATAAAGTAGTCATGACTCCTTTCTGCTAGAAAACTGACTACTGCTACTACTACCATTAATAGTGCTAGCTACTGGACAGTTTTCAATTATGGGATTACTGGTAACAGGTTTATAAGTAGATATTAGTGACACAGGATTATTAATATTCCTTTGGAGGTACCTTCTTCTGGCATAACACTGTGCTTGATAATGTCCCTGCTTATTACACGAAAACCAAGTCCCCCTACCTCTATTATTCATATTACCTTTGCCAAAACCAAATGATATTATCTTCGGAAAAGACACGAGTGTCCTGTCCACTCGAGACTTTTCCTTGGGTACTATCGGGCTTATGATTTCTATCTGGTGGGTTACCCTGCCCACGAGTATTCACAAAAGAGCCTAACCTCCTCTGAAAATTAACTGGTTTAGCAGATTGAAAATTCACATCCTTATTCCCAATACTACCAGACCCAGTTCGATGGGTCAATACAAACTCGTCAGCAATTCGGGCGGCCTTACCTAAATTAACAGCTTTTACCTTTTCTAGATAAATTTTCAATTCGTTACTGGATGACTTTTTGAATTTTTGTAGAAGCATGAGTTCTCTCAAAGAGGAAAAAGATACCACCTGGCGGCCTAGCAAATTCCACATAAGTAAGGGAGGCCTGCTTCGTGAAATTTCTGTACTTAAGGCGATAGGCCTCAGGAACCAAATCATATGCCTTAAGGACTCAAGCCTTAACCTTATGATAGTCATGGGCTATACCTTCTTCCAAGGCATTATACACTGTAATTGCCTTGCCCACCAACCTACATTGAATTAGTACAGTCCACATTTCTGGGGGCCAAGACAACAGGGTGGCAAGACATTCAAATGCCTTGAAAAATTCTGGGACATTCAACTCGTTAAATACTGGCACCAATTTCAAGGCCTCACCTACATTGAATTTATCCTGTGAGTTGCCCCGAGGTGTGCTAAAATGATTAGAGTTGCCCTGCAGGCTAGCAATTTCTAAATTGATATTGGCCATCTCCAATTCATGCCACCTCGCCCTCTCATTTTCCTCAAATTCTAGTTTCATCAATTCTATCCGTTTACATATTAAATTAAATTCACCGTCCTCCTTGGACTCCACAAAAAGAACGAGCAGGAACCAAAGAATCTTCTGGCGCAAGGTTTTCTACAGATATGAACGGATTATGGAAAATAGTTAATTTCAAAGGTAAATCAACCAGACCCTCATAAATAGTTCCTGTCCGGGGAGGATCCTCAAACAAAGTTAGACCTCCATTAACAATTATTCTGTCATCATCATTAATCATACTACCCTCATGCTCAGAGTCACTACTACCTAGGATCACATTCTCTCTAACCATATGTTCAGCCTTAGCCAGACCTTGAGCAACTTTATTTTTAATAGCTATCAACAATTGATTTCTTTTATCCGCTGCCTTCAACGGAATACCTAACCACCGGGCACAACTTGATAAACAAGTCTTATTCAGTACTGGCAGATGTTTTATATAATCAGCCACACCTAAAAACTCTGCGTTGTCAAACACAAAATCCTCCATTGTACCAAAATTAGCAGGGGAGAAAAGGTAATACTATACAACTAAAGAAGATATTGCCAAATTAACAAAGTGCTGTTCAACGGAACAAAACACTGAGTACACCTGAGAACAATCCTGTCATGGTCGCCAAATTGTTACAACACTTAGGAATTGTTACAACCCTTTTGTTTGCTACAAAAGTTCTTATTAAAATTGTTGTCAGTAATAAATGTAACTCAGTGCTAAAGGTCAGCGGAAACAAACAGTCAAGGAAACATAACAATAATTAATACTTAACAATTACAAAATTTATATCAACCTTGTCAGATATGACGAATACCATAACATAATAACAAGGAAGGACAAATGCCAGTTCTTTGAATCACAGTGGATTTCCTAAAACTAAAAAGCTAAGTCCTAACAAAGACTGGAGAAATAACAGTTATTGATAATAAACTTATTTGGATCCAACAATTTTGCTGGCCAGACCAAAAATTACCCTAATACTAATTCCAAGAAAGAAGGAAGACAGAGTAAATAAAACAGGAAAACCATTATAAATCCTACCTTTCAACACAAAACTAAGCACACAAAACCTTGTCTATAATAGACTTACTGGATGACATTATATAGTCACGACGCAAATATGACAAGATATATATATATATATATATATATATATATATATATATATATATATATATATATATATATATATATATATATATGTATATATATATATATATACATATATATATATATATATATATATATATATATATATATATATATATATATATATACATATATATATATATATATATATATATATACATATATATATATATATATATATATATATATATATATATATATACATATATATATATATATATATATATATATATATATATATATATATATATATATATATATATATATATATATATATATATATATATATGTATATGTATATATATATATATATATATATATATATATATATATATATATATATATATATACATATATATATATATATATATATATATATATATATATATATACATATATATATACATATATATATATATATATATATATATATATATATATATATATATATATATATATATATATATATGTACATACAAGATTAGATGTATAGATTTCCTCACTTCAGTGGATGTATTAGAGGAGAGACAATACTAGAGCCGTGATCCACTTGCCATAACTGCTATCAGGGCAAGTCCTGAATGCCAGAGCATAACCATAAAGGGAAAGCGATCCCAAACGAAAATCAGACACACTCTGTCTTACCTGGCAGCGGCCTCCCTACAGGCCACCTCACGAGCTTGCAAGCTCCCAAAACCACAGCAGCTGATTGGAGGCGAAAGTGCGAGAAGAAACCGACGGCACCAATTCCCTGGGAACTCCTCCTCCTCAGGGAAAGGCAGAACAGGCTCAAGTCGCAGGTGACAAGAGCACCTGTGAGTCTCTACTCGAAGTACACGAGCCGCAGGTCGAGGCAGGAGACACTCGAGTCGCAGGTGACAAGAGAACCTGCAGACAACAGACCAAGGCAAGTGTCCAAAGCGTAATCAAAGAAAGGTCGTCCAAATAAACTGCCGAATAATCGTCATCCAAAGTCCAAATCAGTATGCTGCTCAAGGTATGATATCAAGGGGTGCTCAAGCCCGAACTGAACTCTGTCCGAGCACCAACGTCCAGACATCAAGTCACGTTCAAAAACACTCTTATATAAAAAAATAAATCGTTAAAACGATAGTTCGGTAATATAAACAATCGGGGAGGAGGCGCCTAACCACACTGAGAATCATTAAATTAAGTACTTTACGCTAAACACTTAAAATGACCAGACAACAGACACTTAAATTTCAAGGATAAAATAAACAAATGCTCATACCAAACAAAGGCTATTCTGCCACAAAATTATTCTTAAAAACTATTAATTAAACCTATAAAAACAAGGCTGATCTAGACTTTCTAATAGTTTTTTTTATAAGAGCTTATGGGTTTAAAGGTTCAGAGGCTCCTGCGGAATGACAGAGGTAAGGGCCAGTGATATCACCCTATTAAGCAGGACAATGCCTTAGATTCTAACCATATATGCATATCATCAAAACCCAAGACCCTTATCCACCCAAGCTATGGCAAGGCAATGGCTGTTGATGACTCAGAAAATAGACCTGTAGGCTCTAAACCTACCCCCCCCCCCTCTACCCCACCCACCTCCGCCTATCCTTAGCTCACAAGGATGGTGAGTTGAAGTGATCAAAGAAACTAACAAGTTTGAGCGGGACTCGAACCTCATGCTGATGATCACTGAGGAAGGATTATACCAATTAGGCCACATCAAGGTAGACAATACCTTTTCATCACAGTGGAAATTTCCACAACTTTAGTATATTCAGCATATCGAGCAAGGAACACTTTTACTCTTCTGGTTTAGATAAAAAAAATCATATCAGCAAGGAATTTCACTGAAATGTGATTTGTTAATGAAAGAAATACTAGGTGACATTTTTGTTCTAATTTATATAAATGTAAAAAATAGTCATTAATAGAACATCGACCAAGCATCATCTGTAATATTTGCTCTCATATACATCTAACTTTCCATTGTTGCCAGGTCCTGTTTAGCATAAGGTAGAATAAAAATGAGTTATATCCATTCCAGATAACTATATTTCCACCAATGATAAATGAATGGAGTATTATACAGCCTTGGCGACATGTAACCGGAAGCCTCGGTCTACGACATTTTAAAACAACATTTCAGGTGGAATATATCCCAGTGGTAACTAGTGGCTCATTCATAACAAAGGCTGGGCTCCTGTTTCCTGGAAAGTTTCGAGAAAGTTTAATGTCTGACTTGTTTATACTTCTAGGAATATACGACTGAAATCTTCTTTGGCGAAGAGTATTTGACATCAGTGGCTCTGAAAAAAGATATTTGTTGTTGGCATCATGAGAGCAAATTGCGGCATAGTGTCTCAAAAGACACTAACGTCAGCCAATTTTTATCAATTAGAGTTGGGTTCCGAAATATATAGCTCTTTATTTGATATTCCATGACAATTGCTGTCCATTCTTTATAAATCTACTGCCTTATCTAGAAATGAGTCAATGGATGGCCAGTAGCATGTTCATTTATTCAATGTTCTTTAAAAATAGTTTTCGTCACTGAACTTCACTTAATCACAATAATAAGGAGAAGTTATAGACAATGTATTTTGATTATTGGGGCTAATCCATTATTGTCATAAGTAATTCAAAGCAACACCCTTATCCTTATCTGATCACATCGATGATTTACTGAAAGTAAAACAAAAATAATAATTCTAAACGCATTATTCAGTAATTATTATTATTATTATTATTATTATTATTATTATTATTATTATTATTATTATTATTATTATTATTATTATTATTTTATGCATGGATGTAGTATGATAGAAAACAAAAGATTTGTGATTGAAAGTATATTTTCGAAAAGAAGGATAAATGTATTGGCCTTGTGTGAGACAAAGATAAAAGTGAAAAGTGGTAGGATGTTTATAGGTAGAGTGTTTGGAATTGTTAGGAGAAGAACAAGAGAGGGTTTGAATATATTACTTAGTGAATGGATGAGTGGTAAAGAAGTGGAATGGAATGAGATGTTATCTAGGTTAATTTGAGTAAGGGTTAGGCTTGTTATGCCACATGGGACCCTAGTTAGTGCGTATGGACCAGGTTGTGAGAAAAGTGAAGAGCGAAATGAATTCCGAAAAGTAATCAACTAGGTATGTAGAATGATTGAGTAAAAGGAACTATTTAGCCATGATGGGTGACTTATATGCTAGTATGGGAGCTGCAGAGGTAGATGGTTTCACCGGGAAGTATGTAAAACCAGTGGAAAATGACAGTGGTGAGAGACTGGGTACTAGGTTGTTAAGTGTGGTTTGAAAAGTGTATGGTAGAGTACTAATTAATGGGATTAAAGATAAACGGAGAATGCAGTCTTAGAACTACAGGATAGTTTTAGAGGATGTAGAGTAGGCATGAATCATATTTTTACAGTTAGGTAGATATGCAAAAGATATTTAGCAAAAGGCAAAGTGGTGTATGTTGCATAAACCTTGATAAAGCCTATGATAGAGTTGATAAGAAACGATGTGGAATGTGATGTTGCTTGTTGCAAGCACAGAAGATTTCCTACGTAGGCATTAAAGCGTGTGTTAGGGTAGGAAATGAAGTGAGCAAGTAGTTTCCTGTGAGATTGAGGCTGAGACAGTGACATCTTATGTCACCATGGTTGTTGATTTTTTTTTTTTTTATGGAAGGGTGAAAGAGTTGAATCCTCGAGTGTTTTGTTGGGGATTGAAACTGATATATGAGAGTGATAATGAGTGAGAGGTAAATAAGTTGTAGTTCCAGGATAATACTGCACTGGTTGCAGACTTGGAGGAAAAGCATGGTCGATTAGTGACAGAGATTGGAAGGGTAAGTCAGAGAAGGAAGTTGAGATTGATTTGGGTAATAGTAAGATTATAACATGCACAAGAATGGAGTGTGATGCTGGGTTGAATTTCATGTTGAATTGAGATTTACTTGAGGAAGTAGATTATTTGAAGTACTTGGGGTCTGTTGCAGCTAATGGTGGAGTGGGAGCTGCTGTACGTCAGAGTGTGATATAAAGTGTTAGGGGCAGTGAAGCGGGTGGTAAAGAATAGAAGGTTAGGATTGAATGGAAAGAAAGTTCTGTATGAGAAAGTGATTGTATACACATATTTATCATTTCTATTTACTTGCGGTTTATTTTTTTTCATTTCCAATGAATATGTAAAAAATATTTATTGTTTAATAATTCTACAGAAAAAAATACCCACGTAAATATAAAAGGCATATACCTTAATGCCTTGAGGAACTTCTTTTGAAACAGTTCCAATGAACTTTTCTGTGAAAAATGTTCTTTGGGAGAAAACAAATTTACACATGACATGGAACAGCATTTTTTCTTTGATCTAAACTAACAATGACGAAAGTTTGAATTAAAGAAAAGCTCTGCGTTGATATAAGATTAACGAACAGTGCGGTGTTTTTTTATTTTTTTTTTATTATTTTCTCCTTATACGAGTGGAATTTTTTTTTATATAATTTCTTACTAAACCAAATAAATGAGGCAAAAAAAGGAAGCAAGTAAACTGCTAAATTTATTTGTATCATCCTCATTTGATTCGCTGTTGGAGGCCCATTCAGTGATTCCGAAGACCAAACAATCCGGCAGAGATTCAATATCACATGTAACTACGGCTAAGCCACTTTTATTTATTAGACAACCCCAATCTATTAGTTAAATAAAAAGTCTGCAGTGTTCAGGAACTTCCACGATATAATATGAAGAAGTGTACGAAGGCCATACTAAGATGCAACTCTCTTCGAAGGTAGTCTCTTTTCAGCTTACATATTCGTTATAAAGATATCGAAGGTGATATGTAAATTTGACTAGTAAACAAGCACATTTCTATTTGAACCAATTGCATTGATTTTAGGTTTATCAACTTCATTCACTGATGATAAACTGCCCCTGTATTTTGCAATGAGTTGAGATATCAATACAGTATTAAATTTGTATATGAGAGTAATATTAAGATTCTTACTCTAACTTTTTTCACTCTGTTATCATATTACTATTGAAAAGCTATTATTAAAAAGATCTCTAGTTAGGGTTTGTTTTTAAATTTCTATTTAAAAGTTGGTCAATGGGTTCAATATAATAAGAAATAAAGAATTAAAACTTGAGCGGTGTGATTTCAACCTACAGGGCAATTCAGTTAGGGGTATTTAATTCTCTTTAAAAGAAGTGACATAAAGCCACCCAGGTCTATGGCGTTGGCCCCAATTAAGCTCTCAATAAGGAACTCGTCTAAGAAGATGCAGAAGAGGAACGAGACTTAGAAATATAACATTAACACAGTTTCACCTTCTTTTATTTACAGAATCTTAACACTTGAATGGCAGGAACAATACACACTAAAACACTGTTTGAATCTGGATCAGTTAAGTGGGAGTGGTTTGATTGATTTTGATGGCAGAGCGAGAGCTTGTAGGTTGAGCTCAGTCTTTTCGAAGCCACCCGCTCAAACTTCTCATGGCAACCAGCCAAAGACATCTGGTAGCATAAAAGCGGGTCATCTCCATTTACAGCTCACTTGGGGAGGGGGGGGGGGATTTGGAGGGGTCGGTATCCATCCAACAAGAGATTGGCAGAGTGAGGCTGTGAGACAAACCTTGAAAGTACGTCATTGGCCAGGAAGATCCAATGTGTGGTCGGTTCCTGAAAATAGAGTGCCCTTGGTAGATACTAACAAGGGAGGTGATGTCGAGATATAAAGGGTGTGGAAACGCATGTGTTAATGCTAATTAGAAATAAAGATAAAGAAAATATTAATACATATTTATAATCTCTACAGGTCTTGGATGGGCAGAGTATGCGTGGTACTTCTCTGAGGGTCCAAAAATAGTAACCATATAACGATAGACTACCTATAGGCAAATGTCAACAACGTATGTTATAGGTCTAGACTTAAAATATGAATAATATAGGAATGCAGGATTTAAATTTGGGAAGGGCGGATTAGGTACAATAATTTCTTTGGGACCTAAACAGTTGGGAAGTGCAACAATAGGATTTATTCCACGATGAGGTTTGGTGTGAAAAGTCAGGTTTATATCTATGACCATGGAGGTCGAATGTTTAGAATGCACAGGTCAACATTTAACCATTTGTAGCATGAATCATCTGGGGATTGCACACCTGGGCAAGGCGAGGAGTCAGTTGTTGATAAATAAATTCAATTTAAATAACAAAGGAGCTCATGCTTGTCTAAGAAATAACAATGCAGGTATGAAAACAGGATCTTGAGTTTGACCGGGAGTGGAAGAATAATGGTTGTTGTAGATGGTATGAGTTGAGATATAATAGGTACTGTCATAAAAAGTTTAAATCTATAAATGTTGATTACGTGGATGCTTAAATTGCCTATGTTAAGAAGTTTGATTTATGTTTTAACAAATAATATCGAATTTATATGAACACTCAAAATAAATGATTTGATATAATCATTATTTATTGCAAATAATAAACAAAATACTTTCCTAATGTTTCGAGTTTTTATATTTAAAATTTCCTCAACTTCTTTGGAAAAATGGTAAAATGTTCGAAATCTTTGATAGATTTCGGACATTTTGTCAACAAGGAGAGGTGACTAAGGGCAAGGGTAGAGAAGTATAGGAAAATCTTTAGCTTTTCTGGGAGGAATCTGCCTACTCATTAAGTATGTAAGCTTTTAAAGCTTTTGTGATGGCTGGGTGGAACAGATGGCAGACTGATCGCTGTGGCAGTATGACTCATGGACGGTACGTGCAGTGAAGCAATTGACTTGGGATGTTGGAGGCTTGGTGGCTGCTCAGGCAGCTTGACCATCAGGCGTTCAACATAGCATGGTAGCTAGCCTTGGAGTAGAGGGTTGGTCGGTGGTTTAGGAGGTTTAGTTGCCTATCGGCCAACATAGAATAATAGCTGGCTGGATATTAGAGTGCTGGTTGGTAGCCCAAGTGGTTTGGCCCCCGGACTGTCAAAATAGAGTGGCAGCTGATCAGAGAGTAAATGGCTGATTATCAGAGAAGGCAATATGACTGCTAGAAGGTCAGCGCTTTGAGCTGACTGAGCTGAGTTCAATGTTTTAGAAACCCGATCAGGAAGTGTGGCTTGTGGGCAGTCAACGTGGCTCAGCAGCTGGTTAAAGAGTAGAGAGGGGAGAGATCTAGATGGAAGTAGGACTATTGTTGGGTCAATGCTTTGAGCTGACTGACCTGATTTCTATGGATCAGGTGGCTGTTAATATGGTGTGGCCGTCAGGTGATTACAGTAGATTTGCTACAGGATAGAGAGTAGAGAGCTAGTCACAAGCCGTGTAAGTACAACTGTTGGTGTGTTAGTGCAATGAATTGACTGGCTAGAGTTCAGCGGATTTTGTGGCTGTTCAGATGGTATGGCTGTTAAGGTGGTGTGGCCGTACCAGCAGATTGACTGTAGGGCAGTCAAAGTGGTTTGTGCATCTGGATAAATATTAGAGAGCTAGTCAGCTGCTGTGTCGACATGCCTGTTGGCTGGTCAGCAATTTGAGATGACTGAGCAGAGTTCGACAGATTAGAGAGAAATCTGGTGGTGTGACCGTTAAGTGGTCAACTCAGCTTAGCAGCTGGTTAGAGAGTAAAAAGCTAGTAGGCAGCCATTGCGATACAACTGTTGGCTAGAGTTCAGCGGATTTTATGGCCGTTCAGATGGTGTGGCTGTTCAGGTGATGTGGCCGTACCAGCAGATTGGCTCTAGGGCAGTCAAAGTGGTTTGTGCAGCTGGATAAAGATTAGAGAGCTAGTCAGCTGCTGTGTCGACATGCCTGTTGGCGGGTCATCAATTTGAGATGACTGAGCAAAGTTCAGTAGATTAGAAAGAAATCTGGTGGTGTGACCGTTAAGTGGTCAACTCAGGTTAGCAGCTGGTTAGAAAGTAGAAAGCTAGTAGGCAGCCATGGCGGTACAACTGTTGTCGAGTCCGCACAATAAACTGAGTGGGCAGAGTTCAGTGGATTATATGGGTGTTCAGGTAGAATGGGTGTACACGCAGTGTGGCATTTGGGCAGACAAATCTGTTTGACATTTGGTTAGAGAGTGAACAGCTAGTCGGCGGCAGTGCTAGCATGACTGTTGGTGGGTCAGCACTTTGAGTTAACTGAGGTGAGTTCAGCAGATTATGTGGCCGCTGAGGCGGCTGGTCATTGAGAGGTTAAGGGGTCGTGGCAGTTGGTTAGAAATTGAAAAACTAGTCTGCAGTCTTGGCGTCATTTTTTCGATACACATAGGTCCGTTGTACTCCCGCCGCAGAATCCTCATATACCGCTAGCACTGTTATGGGGAAGATACGAGCCTTAAAAAAAAGCATTGGAGTGGGAAGATTTATCAAAAGGTGGGTAAGTTTTACGTAACTCTCCTAGACAGCCTGAAATAGTTCAATGATGTTTTCCTGCAGAAGAGTTTCGTTAAGCAATGCCCTTTTGTCCAGAAGGACTAAGAGGTAATCATTGATCTAGTAGGTTTTCTCCCTGTTCAAGACGAGGTCTAAGTATTCCTGGAAGTTATGGCATTAAAGTTTCACGCTACTGACCTATTGACAGATTTCACATATTTGTCCTAGGTTGTTGGCTGGTTGTGATGGTAGGTTCCATGAGGGACCCGCTGGACTGGATGCGTTCATTTTGATAGTTACGGGTTTGGCCAGATATATATCTTATTTCCGTGAATTACGGAATATTGGGTAGGCAGCTGCAAGATTCCCTTTAGAGATTAATATGGGTTAAATTTGAAGGTTTGAGCAGCAAATCGCTATGAATTAGTCTATATCAATCATGAGTGTTATTAGATTTACTATTTGTGTTAGGCTAGAGCAACAAATCCCAGATTATGTGATTGTAGTCTACATGAATCACGTATGTGACGGTACTTAGGTTAAGGTCTTCATGGTTGTTCAACAAATCACATAATATGTGACTGGAGGCTACATGAATCACGTATGAGATGGTACATAGGTTAAGATGTTAAGGGCTGTGCAGAAATTGACAGATTATGTGGTTGGAGGCTGCAAGAATCATTAGTGTGATAGTACTTACGTTAAAGGATTAAGGGTTTTGCGGCAACTCATGGAATATATGATTGGAGGCTGAATGAATCACAGCTGGGATGCTACTTAGGTTAAGGTTTTAAGCAATGGGCTGAAAAGCACATAATATGTGAATGGGAGGCTGCATGAGTCACGAATAAGATGGTATTTAGAATGATGGTGTAAGAATCAAACAGTAAGACATTGGCCAGCAAATCACCGAGTACGTGATGTGGGGGGAGGGGGGTGGAAATCAAGAATGTGAATGTTGGGTTAATTGGTTTGAGCAGCAATTCACAGAATATGAGATTGGGGCTGCGAGAATCATGAATATGATGGTATTTAGATTAGGGTTTTAAAGTTTGAGCATCAAATCACCGAACGAGTGATTGAAGAATGCATGTATCACATGTGATTAGTTTCAGGTTTGTACTAGGTTAGAGCACATAATATGTACGGTAGAGCACTTTTTATTATTATCATGGCAGGTTTGGGTGAAGGGTAGGCTTGGTCAGAGAAGAGTCCTTGTGACAATGGAGCTTAAATGAAATGGTACATGTGGCTTATAGATAAGTGTTTGTATCTCCCTTTAAAGAAAGATAAAGGCAGATTTATGAGAGTATTTTTTAAGGAAAATATCAGAGTAACTTTAGGAATACAATTCACTTACTATATTTTTTTCTAGGTGCGTAGACTACGTTAAAAATAATCAAGATATATGCTCTCGTATAAAAAATATATTTATTATCGCCTTAACTGTAAATTATAAAAACAAGATCACCAAAAAGAAATCCTAATACTATTTCTAATGTAGAACGTTATTAAATAAAACTATATACAGTAGTTAAAACATAAGATTCGAGGCTAATATTGCTCCTTGTTCTGGTAATTAAGGGGTTGGAGCGAAGGTTTTTGATTCTATAGTTTACATAAATGTTTATGGGACATAAAAATAACCGAGTGTGAGACATACATGATTTGATTCTTTCAAGCGAGTTTAGCAAAGGTTTTTAATTTCATTTGACTTATATAAGTGTTATTGAGACGTCACAAATATCCGAGCATTAGACACAAATGGTTTTATCTATTTAGTGGATGGATCACGTTAAAAGGGCGTTGGGTCAAAATTTAGCCATATGTAACGAGAATCCTCTGGGGATTACAAACCTGGGCAAGATGAGGAGCAAAGTGAGGTTAACAGAAATTCAATTTAAGTAACAAAAGAGTCCACGCTTGTCTCACAGTTAACAATGGAGGCTTGTAAACGAAATAGGGAGTCTGACAGGGAGTGAGAGGTTAATAGTTGTTGTTGATGATGGAAGTTTGCATAAGGTAATTACAGTCATAAAAATTCTAAATCTGTAAAAGTTGATTAGGAGTAAAATTATCAGATATCTTATGTTAAGAATATTCAGTTAGATTTTAGCATATGATATTAAATTCATATGAGCACTAGATATAACTGGTTTAATATAATCAAATTTTTTATATGATTAATTAAATACAAACTTATCAAGAATAATTATCGAAATACTTTTCTCATTTTCGAGATTTCTGGAAAAAAGGTATATGCTAGATTTTTTTTATGGATTTTGGACAATAGTAGTAGTATTGTTAATAACATCATTAGGGTCGTGGCTCATAGAATTATTATTAGTTTAATTGTAATCCCATGGTTATCATTATCATAATCCTTATCATCATTAATATCATTATTTTAGTATTCATCATTGTTATTATAATTTGCATTTCTGGAATTAGTGTAATATCATTATTGTTATCAAAATTGATTTATCTACTAACTTTCTTTTTACCCATGTGTAAAATGAGGGGAGGAAATAAATTTTGGATAACCATCATTGAATAGATTTCGCATATTAATACGACCCTTAAGAAATTACTAATTGCATATGAAGCATTTTTATAAAGTATTACTATTTTGCTTACTACTTTTGCATCTAGACTTTACTTCATAAAGATTTTCTTATAGAACAATTATCTTATATGATGTAAGAAAACAATATTCCTCTTTGTATCTGCTATATTCTAAAGAAGTGTCTGTTACTATAAATATTTGTTGACTCGCTCAGGGAGTAGACATACCCTGATGAGAGAAGTGGTAGTTAGGAAAGGGGAAGGAAGTTGGAAATGTTGAAACTTGTACATTTTTGTGTGTGCATGTATTTGCATAACTATCTAAATATTAAGCCTGGGCCTTTTTGACGCGTCGCGTACACTAGTCTAGCAATGAATGGCAAAACATATTTCTCTCTAATATTATCTTTTCCGTTTCTCTTTTTTTATGTTTTCTTCTGTTTTCTCTCCATTTTCACTAGAATTTTCAAATGTCTTTACTGATATGTATCAATCTAGGAAACTTTCATTCATTATCCTACTTATAGTTTCTGGAAACAAATATATTTTAGGTATTTCTAATTTGAATACCGATGGAATGTTTTCAGCTCAGCTACCAATCCTCAGAGAAGAGGAAAACATGAAGAGAAAACCCCCTTTTTGGGTTACTTGATGTTATCTCTTCTAAAATAAAATATAACTTTCTGATCATGAGATTTTTCCAAACAACAATATTATCCGTAGTGTATCATATTTAGAAAATGTATGATGTACAAGTATTATATTATGTTTTACTTTATCAGATTCTATGTGTTTTTCACTCCATACAGGCAATGTTTATCATTGAATGAAAAAACACACAATAAAAACAAAGATCTAGTCAACCCCGTAAAAGTGATAGAAAACTGAAATATTTCAAAGAGAAATTTGTATGAATTTTTTACAGAACGGAATAAAATGAACAGTTGCAGCATTAGAAAAGCCAACATAATAACAAAAACAGGAAATATAATTAGAGGCAACAATGGTCTATAATTTTTCAAAGTGAAAGTAATATTGATAATATCGAAAATATTTATAATAAGAATGAAAATACTTTTAAAGTTTGATATATCAACAGAGACAATAAGCAAAGTAACCAAAAGTAAAAAAAATAAACTTTGCAATAAAGAGAGCGTTTTATAATGAAAAGCTCAAAATCCAAGTATCCATTATAGTTATCACCATCACTTGTACCATTGGCTCAGAAGAAGAAGAGCATCGGATAAAAAAGGTCCCACAGTCAGTAAATAATATAAAGAAAATCCTGTAAATTCAAAGGATATTTGCTAGGAAGTAAATCTTTCATCCACATCATTATGCTCCATCATCTTTCAGTGTCATAGTTTACAAAAACGACAATGGGCTCTTGTTACTAAAAGACTAGTAGAACAATGGAAGACTCGTCGGACAAAGCAAGATAGCGACTATAACAAAGTTTGTCGTCTAATTTGATTTTTACAATGGGAAAAAGAAATAAAAGAAGGGTATAAAATCATTTCATTATGTAAAATCCTTCTGTGAATATCAGTATTTCATTGTTAGGTTAATTAACGATTTCCTGTTTTTTTTTTTATCTAATTAGTAATATATCTTCACTATTCTTATCGTTGTAGGCGACAGCTTACCTATTTTTCATAAGATTTTGAAAGCATTAACAATTCACTCTTTGTATTCTCAATCAAGAGCTTTCTTTTTAACTTTCAAACTTTCCCGATTACTGTTTAGCTTACACATAACATAAAAGGAAGGTCAATAATGTCTTAGAAGTAGAATTGGCCTGGCTGTAGGGAAGTGGTTACGGGAGCATGATTACAGGGTATGACTTGTTGTGTCAACTTGCCAAATTTATGAAGCGGTTTGTATGAAGATAAATTTTGGCATAACAGATTCATTTCCTATTCATAGTTGAAAGTAATTTATCTACATATCAGTGAATATGGCTTATTCATTCTTGGCATTTACTCACATATATCTTTTTATTTAACTTCATTCACACACACACACACACACACACACATATATATATATATATATATATATATATATATATATATATATATATATATATATATATTAATATATATATATATATATATATATATATATATATATATATATATATATATATATATATATATATATATATATATATATATATATATATATATATATATTTATATATATATGTATATATATATATATATATATATATATATATATATATATATATATATATATATATATATATATATATGCAGAAGAATCACAGGGAAAATGACAATACGAAATATACGCTTAAGTCCTGACTAGTTTCGTGATACTTCTTCAGAGGACTGATTTATTGAGAGAGGTTTCTTTACATTTTATAGGGAAAGCAAACGTACGAACATACATATAGAGATTTAGAGAACAATGACACTCCCTTACCAGCTACCTGGGCTTGAGTCAGGTGTTGAATAGGAGGAGCCCCCAAGCTCATTAGACACCTGCTAAAAAGGGTCATTTCTAGTGGCGGGTATATTCTTCTTTTTTTCTTTTTTTCTTCCAGTACAGTTTATTTATATGAGAACACGGTAGCCTTATCTATATAAATATATAAGCAAAACATACACAAACATACAAATATATATATAT
>NC_090742.1:99410532-99438032 GCF_036898095.1 Palaemon carinicauda | reverse complement strand
TCTAAAAGTACCGCTAACATAGTATAAGGATGAAACTTTATGTGAATTTATCAATATGTTCTTCAATGCAAGTAAAAAAAAAATGTTATAACAGCCTTCTCCTTGACATTCCACACTTGTTCCCAAACAGTTGAGACAGTATTTATTACTTTATTTTGTTTTCTTATTTCGGAAAATATACATTTATAACTGACAAACTGCAGCAAACATTATGGTATAACGTCCTGTTGTGTCGTAATTACGGCTAAACCATTATTCTATTAGACAAGGAACTGCCATGATAAAATTTGCATGTGTGTAAGAAAGCCATATTAACATCCATATGTATTGGTAGGAGGTTCCTTCCAACTTCCATATGTAGATTTACTTTTATATGTAGATTTACCTAGAAAACAAGAGAATTCTCAGTTAATTATTTGTATTGTTTATATATCTTGTTTACTAGTGACATACTGCCCATGTACTTTGCCATAAGTTGTAATAAAAAGTACAATATCATATTAGAATATGAGAGCAGCATGAGGATTCTTATTTTCAGTTCTTACACACTGTTAATATTTTATGTAAAAAGAAGGAACAGCACTGATGAAATAGTCTTTTAATGGGATCTCATATAGAGTACATAAATCAAACATATCTTTATAAGCAAGTGCACACACACACACAAACACACACACACATACAAGAACAATTGGGTATGTAATTTTGTTATGCTATGGCTTGCAGTTTTCCAAAAGATGAGGGTCTTGCAGAAAAGGGGAGGGGGTTACACGTCGTAGAATCTTTCCTCCAAGCAAGTATTTTCACTTGCGTTGGATGCTTTTTAATGAACTTTTCCTTATCATACTAAGATAATTAAAATAAATAGAAGATTACCACGGAGAGAGGGCCAGTTAGGGGATCATGTGTTTTCACTCAGATGTGTAAATGAAAATTTAATAACTGTATCTGAGGAAGCTCAAGTGCAAATATAACCCTTTAAAATAAACATGAAACTATTGTCCTCAACTGATTCTATTGTAAAACCATTCTTCTATATCCAAATTACCTCTTCGACATATTCGGTGTTGTTGTAGTTTTTATTAGTCATTTCCATGTTTTCATATATCTACTTTTTTTCACATCGTACCTCTTGGTTTTATGTTTTTTATTCCAACAAAATATAGCTGAGGCAATAAACATATTGAGTCTATTATTCGATATTTAGCCAATGTGGTACTGTATATGAGTGCAAGAGGGTGTGGTTATGTATTTGTATGAATCTATATTGGCGCGTATTTATGATATATCCTTCCGGGATATTAGGATGTCCAAGTATCTGACTATACAAGGTATTTCAATTAAAAGCTTTACGACTGTTGTTCAAACGAAATGTCATTCTTTCAATACCACCTGTGAACATTGCAGAATATTCGACTGAATCTTATAAAATTGTATCCACAAATTCCAAACATATGCGATCAGAATTATTGGAGAAACTCATTTGAATAAGATTTTTAATAAAAACTGAGCTACATTTTAGAGTGAAAAATCGTAAACACTGAAATTCGTTCTATCCAATATCCACCACCCCACACCAATATATATATATATATATATATATATATATATATATATATATATATATATATATATATATATATATATATATATATATATATATATATTATATATATATATATATATATATATATATATATATATATATATATATATTTATATATAATATATATATATATATATATATATAATATATATATATATATATATATATATATATATATATATATATATATATATATATATATATATGTGTGTGTGTGTGTGTGTATATATATATATATATATATATATATATATATATATATATATATATATATATATATACACACACACACACACATATATATATATATATATATATATATATATATATATATATATATATATATATATATATATAGAAATATGACTTTTGCATTTCTATTATTGTTTCATGGTTAAATGTATACGGTAGCAAAAAAATCGAATATTGTTTACTATTTTCCTTTTATTATTTACGAAGATATATGTTTTTTTTTCTATAAATTTTTTAAGTTAAATGGGCAATAATTTTCAGTTAGTTTTCGTTAGAATAGTTCATTAGTATTATAAAACTAATATACCATTGGAAAAGTATAACTTCCTTCTACATCTATTGACGCAAAGGGCATTGGGTAAATTTCCCAAGACGTCTCTCTTAAATTTAATTATTACTACTCAATTCATCATTTATTTCATACTCCATAGTCCTCTGCCTAGTAAATCCTGGTCTTCCAAGTCTTCAAGTAACTTGTGGAACCTAGTTAAGATTTTAGTGAACTAATCACTATTTGGGAATGTGAGTAACAGGGCCAAATAATCTACTCCTCACAATGTGTAGTCCACATAAGGCACTCGAGTAATCTCTCTTATAGTTTCATTTCTAATCCTGTCCTGCCAATCAAATTCTAATATTTTTCTGAGGGCTTTAATCTCTAATCTAAAAAAACCTGTTGGATATTGTTCCATTGTCACACCATGACTCATGTCCATATAGTAACACTAATCTCACTCTAACTGATATATAGCCTGATTATAATATGTAACTTCTGGCGATTTGGTTTCCAAATTTTGCTTAACCTAGCCATTGTCTGAATTGCATGTTGCAATTTTTCATTAAATTCCTAAATTCCAGTTCTGAAGACCCTGAATTAGATATCATAGTTCCTAATTATTTAAATGACTATACCCCTTCCCATTCCTTCGATATATATTTCATCTTCCATTGCATTTTGCGTTCACATCACCCCTGTCTTTTTTTATTTATTTTATTTTTCTGATTACTATTACCAATCCAGTCCAATCCCTTTTCACCAACCCCAACAATTCTATACGTTACAAAATCAATAAGAAGTATAAACAGCATAGGTGACACATTCCCTTTGAGTACTCCACTGTTTCTGGAAATTCATTTGATAGGAATCCATAAACATTAACTTAGCATAAAATTTACATTTAGATGAACGCCATAATATCACACGACTCTCCACAAATATGGCCGGTGCACACTCTCAAAAACTTTTTCATATATATATATATATATATATATATATATATATATATATATATATATATATATATATATATATATATATATATATATAAACCACCAAATCATTGCTTTAGTTTTTGTAAATCTTAGCTTTTCATTGATATTATTCTCTTCTCTCTTCAGAATAAGCATACTATATATTGTCATGACATCTGACGTAAGTTTGATGCCTTTTTAATTTTACCAATCATTCGGGTCTCTATTTTTCACCCTAATTATAATTCTCATTTATCTGGTTTTCCGTCTAGCCGCTAGATTCTACAAAATAATTTTATAAATATTCATGGGGTCACTTCTTTTTCAACTCAGAAGTTATTCCATCGTACCCAAGGGTTTTCAATCTCTTGAGAATTTTCTTTTTTTAATGATAGCTTCTACTACAAAGACACTAAATTTATCACATTCAACAGGTATATCAATCAAATTAATCCCTTCATATCTCCCTTTTAATGACCTCACTGAAATTTTCCATCGAATGTTGCCTTTCTTTGTCTTATGTTGTTATAACAGAACCATCTCCTTTTGTATGGGTATATGCTTCTTCTTCTTTTTTTTCGTCCGGGGGGATTTCATTGATACTTCTATGAGGAATTATTACACCATAGCCATAGTCAGCCTTATTTGCTTTCCTGTCTAAATATTCACTCCAGTAATTCCTATCGTTTTTTGTGATCTCACTATCAATACTGGAATTTTCATTGCTTTCTCAAAAACTTTCTGCAATATATTCTGGCATTTATATCCTTTTTACAGTATTTCATATATATTTTTTATATCCTGTTACGATCCTAAAATCGTTACGGGTTCTTTTAATAAGCAAAATAAATATCGACACCACTGATTGAAATATGGGAAATTAATATAAAAACAAAGATACGTAAAAAACACAACACATTTATTCACAAACATTCAAAGAAAACTAAAGTTACTTCTTCGGTTACTTCAACTGACAAAACAAACCAATCAACTCACCAAAAGAAAGGGGGAACAGTCAATAAGGTAGTAATGTTGAAGAATAGTTTTTTGCAACTGCTAAGACAATACTGGTACGGAGACTTCAGGCTTGAGAACGTTGCAGAAAGGCGGCTGAAGTTCAGATGAAACTAGCACGATGACCGGATTCGAAGACGTCACAAAAGATTTGGCATCAAGAAGGGACGTCAGAGGTCTTCATCCAAGAATTCGATGACACTGTTGAAGTAAGGCTTGAAAACGTTGCAGGAGGGCGGCTGAAATTCAGATGAAACTGGCATGATGACCGGATCAAAAGACATCACAAAAGGGGCAGCATCAAGAAGGGACATCTGAGATCTTCTTCCAAGGATTCGATGATACTGTTAAACGAAGGCAGGCTGCAGGTAGTATTGGCTATTTTTTGTCACAAGCAGGGAGGGCTGGCTGCTTCAATTTGTCTCTTCTTCTGGGCTATAGCAAGATCTTTCGGAGATAGGCTTTTGTTGTCTGAAGGGAAGGTTAGAATCTGGCTCTATCAGACTTCTGGTCTTTCTGTTTTTTATCTCACTAGGACTTGTATCTTATTTGCTGCAGACATAGTTCCTCTCTTGCCTTATGTCCTTTCCTATCTCTCTTGGACAATCTCTTCTTGAAGTTTATATACCCATGTATGGGCGGAGTTATTTACAGTGGACAGTGGTCATCTCCATAGAAGGCGTTTTTTTTAACAATACTGCATCTCTGTAGGCTTCCTCAAAAACGCCTACTTCAATCACGCCATGGGAGCTTCTAGAAGATATTTCTGATGCAATCCGGACCACGTGTTAATTCGTAACAAAAGGGTAGCACGTGTCCTTCCATGTTGACATATATCCTAATCAAGGATTTCCCCCAGGCTGGGTTTCTCAAAATATGCTGACTCCACTAATTATGACGATGACATCTTGGTCAGAGTAGGATAGTTCCCTTATCACTGCAGGTGCTCTGGGCAAGGCTTGGTTTACTTCCAAAATGCTGATGAAAATTAAGAGATGACAGGATTGCCCAAACAGGGCCACAGTCGAATCTCGTCTCGCTTCGCTGCTCACACTAGGAATAGATATTTTTTTGGGCTCAAGCCATGACGTCCCGATGGAAGGTTCCTTTAGGAGCTTCCCAAGGGCAGGAAGCACTAACATTGTTATGCTTAGTGATAATGACGGATAACGGTAACGTCATTTGTCTCAATTGGCCCTTTTGGCCGTAGAAATGTTGTCCCAAGGTTCAGGCACTGACAAAAATCCACAGATACATTAATTCTCTGGTATGCTTCCATCAGGACGTCATGGCTTGAGCACAAAAAACGGATTTTGAGCGAAGCGAAAAATCTATTTTTGGGTGAAATGGTCATGATGTTCTGATGGACCCGCCCTTCTTTTCTTTGAAAATTTCTTCACGGTTTCCCCCCCCCCCTGATCTACTGTATCTGTAGCACCTTGCTCCACGCTACAAGGAATGACCGCCAGAGGGAGTTGGCGCGGTTGTGATACGATAGTAGTAGGGGAACCAGGGTAATCTTTATTGCGGCTACCCTTCTAATTCTGTCACATATCCCCCTCGAAGCGTAAAGGCTATTCGGGGTACAGATTGCCATGTGGCGTGTCAAGAATACGTCCCCTGATTATATACGATACCCTTGAGAGTAATCTTAAAGGTAGTCACGCCAGAAGTTAGAATTCTGTGAAACCTTTTGTTTGATTATCTGGGAATATCATTGAAGTCATATATACCCATGGGAAGCTAATAAAGGAACCTTCCATCAGGACGTCATGGCCATCTCACCCAAAAATAGATTTTTCGCTTCGCTCAAAATCCGTTTTGTGTTTCAGTATATCCTTTTTAAAGTATTGTATATACCCCTGACACGTTCCCCCAAAAGAAAAAAAAATTCTACTGATTTTACTTTTTTTTTTTTTTTTAAATCTCATTCATCCCTGAACTGAGGAACATCTGCATGAAACTCCAACTTGACATCAGGAAAACATTCTTCCATTGGTGAAAAATGAAAAAAAATAAAACTTTTTTTTCTTATTCTGAAAAATCTCTGGAACGGCTATCAGCTATAACATTACTTTTTTTTATATGAGTTATCTTCAGATTATATTCTTGTAGCTCTAAACTCAAACGCAGGAGACGTTTATTCTTATTCTTAAATCTTTCTGAAAAAACTAATGGATCATGATCTGTATACACAGTTAAAACAGGACTATTACGTACATAAATCTCAAAGTGCAGCAAGGCTGAAACTAAACTAAACAATTCCTTTTCAATAGTTGAATTATTTTGTTGAGCTTTATTCAGTTTCTTTGAATAATATACGACTGGGTGCTTGGTTCCATTCACTTCTTGTAACAAGACTCTGCTTATACCAATGACACTAGCATCAGTGTCTAAATTCAATTCCTTGCTAAAATCAGGTAACAACAATACTGGCTCGTGAAGCATTACAGCCTTTAATTTATTAGAAGCTTCTACACATTCCTCATCAAAAGCAAATCTTCGTCCATTCTTAAAAAGATTAGTTATGGGAGTGCTTATTTCTGAAAAAATTGGTTACAAACCTATGGAAATAAGAAACGATCCCGAGAAATCTCATGGCCTGCTTTTTAGTTGTTGGAATAGGGAAATTGATGATAGCTTTTGTGTTCCCATTTGTAGGACAAATCTTACCGGAACCTACTTTATGCCCTAAATAAATGATATAGGTTTTCCCAAATTCAAATTTCTTTGAATTTAATACAAGGTTGGCTTTTTCAATTGCTGTCAGGACCTTAGCTAAAATTCGTAAATGTTCTACCCATGTTTCTGAGAATATAACAAGATGATCTAAATACACGACACAGTTTTCAATACCATTTAAAACTTTATTCATTCATCTTTGGAAAGTACTGGCTATATTTCTTAAACCAAAAGGCATTACTTTAGGTTCATAACTACCGAACGGTGTTATAAAAGCGGATATTTCCCTAGCTTGTCTGCATAGAGGTACTTGCCAATAACCTTTAGCCAAACCAAGCTTGAAGATGAATTTACCATATCCGATCCTATCTAAGCAATTGTCGATCCTGGGAAGTGGAAAATTACTTTGCTTAGTAACATTGTTTACTTTTCTGAAATCAATGCACAACCTATTTGTTCCATTTTCCTTTTTTACTAGAACTATCGGAGAACACCATTTACACTCGCTAGGAACTATCAAATCATTATCTAACATATGTTTAATTTTCTTTCGTACTGAATTTGCCTTCCCTGGACTCAAACGATACTGACTTTGTCTAAGGGTTTAGTGTCCTGTAACTCACTATCATGTTCTAAAAGGTTAGTTAAACCTAATTTATCACTAACAGTTTCTGGATAATTTGGAAAAAACATTATATGATTCACTCAGTTTTTCTTCTTTTAAGCTAGAGTTAAACAACTTGAAATTCTTAAGCACATCAGAGTTTTTATCAAAACTAATTTCTCGCTGCGACACAGTTATCACTGGTACTGGGCGTTCGTTGTATTTCTTTGGCAAGTTTATGTGCAGCCACTTAGCTCTACGTCTACCCATATCATTTAAGTAATTAAAATTGCCCCTTTTTCCTAAAATAAGATAAGGACCTTCGAACTTATAAGATAATGAGGGACCTCCTTTCTGAATTAATACTAGGACTTTATCTCCCACACGGAAATTTCTCTCCTTTGCATTAGGATCGTATCTTCTTTTAGTTTCCCCTTGATTGTTGCTCTCGTTTTCTATTGATAATTTCTAAGATTTTCTTAAATTCTCCTTGTAATTCTCTAAATTCTGAATGTAATGTTCTTTACTTCTTGAAACATTAATTTACACTTTAAAATCTCTAAAGGTCCTTTAGCGGTGTGACCAAACAGCAATTCAAATGGACTAAATCCTGTAGTGTCATTATGTGCCAGTCGTAAGGCTAACAAGACAAAAGGTAGTTCTTTCCAGTCATGTTCAGTTATTACATAATTTTAGTAAGCAAATTCTTAATGGTTTATGGAAACGTTCTACAATCCCTTGCGACTCTGGGTGATACCGTGTGGAAGTTGAAAGTTTGATACCTAGCTTTGTATAATGCAAGGCAAACCATACATAGAAAAAATAGTTGAACAAGCGTTTAACTGCAGTTTTTACATTGCAGCTTCTTACTGGGATTGCTTCTGGATAATGGGTTAGTCTGTTAATGATTGTTACCGGATATATATTCCCTCCTTTACTTGTAGGCAGAGGTCCAACTACATTCTTAAAAGGTTCTCCCACTGATGGAATATTACATAAGAGAGCCCTGGGAATTACTTGATTAGGTTTTCCAGCAATTTGACATTCGTGACAGCTTAATATATATCTCTCAACACCACTTTTCATCTTGGGCCAAAAGTAAGTCTTACTTATACACTTGAAAGATTTATTTACCCGTAATTGTCCTTGATCGTCATGTGCCAATTTCAGAATGGATTTGCGAAACTTCCTAGGAATTACTAATTGTTCTATAACTTCCTCTCTGCTAATTGACTTGGGACGAACATAACGACACAAAATTTCGTTTTTTAAACAAAAGGTTTCCTTACAAACATTATCCGGATCATCATCCAACTCACTTTCAAAAACTCGAGACAGTGTCTCATCCTCTCTCTGTAACTTAATTAGCTCATCTCTGTTCAAAATGTTAGTGCCTAAACCAACCATTGCAGTAACTATTACTTGAATCCACTACATCGACTACGTCTACGTCACTACTTTCGACAGCTACATCATCAACTTGGCTAACACAGTCAACACCGATGGAGTCGGTCTTTTCAGCCTCACACTTGTTAAGACCAACCTTACCGCCTCCATCACATGCGTTCGAATCCTCGAACAAATTATGACTGTACTCTACATCTTTTTCTAAATCTGACCTAGTTACTATCATTTCAGGCACTGGAACCTCACTTAAAATAGGATTCACACATTTGGATGTAGTTAAATCATTACCAGCAATAATGTCAATGCCGTCTACTTGAAAATAGTCTACAACTGCTAGTTTTACATCTCTTGACAATCCCTGACTTTTCAAGATTATTTTCAACAAAGGACAAGCAACGCAAGTATTCGAAAACCCACTTAACATAACTTTTTCTTTTATACTGATTTTTGCCCTTGTTGGCACACAGTCTTTCCTAATAAGGGAAACGGCTGCTCTGGTGTCCCTAAGCAAGATAACTTCTCTCGAATCTCCTCCTTTAAGCGAAGAGACTACACCTTCAGACAAAAAAAAACATGTAAAATTTACTAGTTTCTTACATAATGTCCTTTCTGCTTGACGGAAGATTATGTACTCGAGACACTGGTTTCTTGACATTCTTCTCCTCTACTATAAAATTCCTTGCTATATGCCCTTTCTAATTACATTGATAACAAATTATATCTGAAGTACTGCCTCCCCATTTGCTCTTAAAAAAGCTGGCAGTATGACCTGGTTTTCCACATGTATAACAATTATAATGATAATCATATTTCCCTGTATTACTTTTGCTATAACTACTCTTACTATATTTCATCTTACTAGAAGAAGGATTATTTTTCTTCTTACTCTCACTTAAACGATAAGTAAGACTGTACTCATCTGCCAATCTTGTTACATCTGTAAAAGACTTTTCACGCTTAACTTCTATATTTAGCTTAATGTCTGGAGATATGTTATCTTTGAAGTTTTCTAACAAAACTAAGTTCTTGAGATCATCCAAACTATCTATTTCAGAGAAAGTTAACCAATCACAAAATGATCTTTCTAATTTCCTTCCGTATTCTACATAAGTAGTGCTCTCATCTCTTTTCTAACTTCTAAATTTCTTACGCTACGCCTCTAGTAATAACCTGTAAGCACTAAGAACAGTTTCTTTCACAATATCATAGTCTTAACTTTCATCTTCATACATGCAACTGTACACAGAAAGTGCCCTACCACTTAAGACTGACAGTAAATACAAAGTCCACTTTTTTTGGGGATAACCTACTCTCTTCATTAACTTTTCATAAGACACCAAATATTTTGTTACATCTTCCTTATCAAACTTTGGAACTAGTTTCATCACTGCACCCATACCTAAATGATCAGAATTATCGTTCAGTGATGAATTACTAACCCGTCTGCTACCTGACGCATTACTTCCTGGTCTGCTACCGGGCGGACTATTATGAAGATTTTGCCTGAAACGAGTGATTTCCAACTTATGCTTACTCTGTCTCTCATTTTCTTCTCTTTCAGCTGCTCTTTCGCCTCTCTCGGACACTTCCTGCTCTCTCTTAAAAACATACTGACGGAGAGTATTGCAATCTAGACCAAGAAGTTTACCTTAAGCTATCAAATCTTTTGTAATCTCACTCATGTTGCTTCTTTCTATATTCTCCCAGTTTCAATTGGTTGCGCTGTTGAAAATCCTGTCACGGTCCCCAACTGTTACGATCCTAAAACCATTACAGGTTCTTTTAATAAGCGAAATAGATATCAACAACACCGATTGAAATTGGGGATATGAATATAGAAAGAAACACACGAAAAAGAACACCGCAAGTTTATTAACAAAATTTCAAAGAAAACTACTGTTACTTCTTCGGTTACTTTAACTGACAAAACAAACCAATCAAAACACTAACAGAAAAGGGGAACAGTCGATAAGGTAGAAATACTTAAGAATAGTTTTCTGTAGCTGCTGAGACGATATTGGTACGGAGACTTCAGGCTTGAGAACGTTGCAGAAGGTCAGGTGAAGTTCAGATGAGACTGGCACGATGACCGGATTCAAAGACGTCACAATAGGGGTGGCATCAAGAAGGGACATCAGAGGTCTTCTTCCAAGGATTCAATGATACTGTTGAACGAAGGCAGGCTGCAGACAAAGTTGGCTATTTCTTGACACAAGCAGGGAGGGCTGGCTGTTTCAATTTGTTTCTTCTACTAGGCCATAGCAGGATATTTTGGAGATAGACTTTTGTTATCTGAAGGGAAGGTTAGAATCTGGCTCTATCAGACTTCTGTTCTTCTCTGTTTCTTATCTCACTAGGACTTGTATCTTATTTGCTGCAGACATAGTTCCTCTCATGCCTTATATCCTGTCCTATCTTTCTTGGACAATCTTTTCTTAAAGTTTATATACCCATGTAAGGGCGGAGTTATTGACAGTGGGCAGTGGTCATCTCCATAGAAGGCATTCTTTTTAACAATTCTGCATCTCTATTGGCTTCCTCAAAAACGCCCACTTCAATCACTCCATTGAACCTTCTAGAAGAAATTTCTGATGCAATCCGGACCACGTGATAAGTCGTAACAAAAGGGCAGCACGTGTCCTTCCATGATGACAATTATTCTAAACAAGGATTGCCCTCAGGCTCGGTTTCTTTAAATATGCTAACTCCACTAATTACGACGATGACATCTTGGTCAAAGTAGGACAGTTCCCTTATCACGGCTTGGTTTACTTCCAAAATGCTGATGAAAATGAAGAGATGACAGGATTGCCCAAACAGGGCCACAGTCGAATCTCGTCTCGCCTCGCTGCTCACACTGGGAATAAATAACGGATTTAGAGTGAAGCAAAAAATCTATTTTTGGGTGAGATGGCCATTTCGTCCTGATGGAAGTTCCTTAAAGTAGCTTCCTAAGGGATATATGTACTACAGTGATATTCCCGGAGAATTTTACCTTTAGGTATCCAGAATTCTAACTACTGGCGCGAATATCCTAAAAATTTCTCCAAAGGATATTGCATAGTATCAGCGGACGCATTCTTGACACGCCTCCATAGCAATCTGCACCCTAAACAGCGTTTTGGCTTCAAGGAGGATGTGGAAAAAGGGAGCCGTCCAAAGGCTCTCCCTGCTCTCGTAATACTATTGGGAATACAACAGCGCCATTCCCACTACGGCGGACATTCCTTGTAGCATTGAGCGTGGTGTTACAGATACAGTACCACAGGAGGGATACTGTGAAGATCTTTTCTTTTAGAAGAGATGGGTAGCTCCATCAGGACGACATGGCCATCTCACCCAAAAATTGATTTTTCGCTTTGCTCCAAATCGGTTTTTTGGGCTCAAGCCATGTCGTCTTGATGGAAGCATACCAGAGCATTTGTGTATCTGTGGATTTTTAATCAGTGCCTTAACCTTATAGCAACCTTTTCTATGGTCATGGGAACCACATGAGACAAGGGACGTTACCGTTATTCGTCCCCATCACTAATCATAACCAAGGTTAGTGCTTCCTGCCTCCTACAGGGAAGAGTCATTCTAGACAGGGGAAAAGGGATCTTTAGGTTAACATACATAGCATGACCAAACATAAGTACACACTAAATATACAAATAGTCTCATAGTTGTTTATTTGCTAAAATAACATCAGTGTCTCTTATATCTATTATTTGATGCATACAAATATATGAGGGATACTTACTTTGGTAAGTTGAAGAACTCTGGCATGTATACATACAATTGTTTGGCGAAGGTGGACGCACTACATTATAATAGACATTTAGTACTAATAAATGACTAAAAGATGTTCAGTAAAACGAATGTAGTATGACAATGGGATTATACCTGTAATAAGTACAGAGACTATATTTCCTTCATGAAGGAAGAAATGATGAGTGCCACTCTCAGACTGAAGAAAATTATAAAACAATTTCTCTTCATAATTCCAATACTGGTGACTTCTATCTGCACTGTGTACTTCGTACACTGGCACTAGTGCTATCTGTATAATTCCACACCTGGGATTTTGAACAGAGCCAGTGTTATTATGGTAACACTTAATTAAAAGAAGTCACACCTAAGAAGGGTGACCTCTTCTCCCTTTAATTGACAGTCCCAGTCAATTAGCTGTTCATCGTAAAATTAGACGGCAGGTTAAATATTCTACCTGGCATCACTGCAATTGCTTCAGATCATGGATTTGTTTAGCAGAGTGAATGTAGAACACTCTGGATGATTCTCATCCGTTACATTTGCGAGGACATGTGAGGTCCCAAACCAAAAACTGTTTACTACAGTAATTAGGGGGGAGGTTTTTATACACTACCTGCCGCCACTACGAAGTGTTTCAGTTCATGCACTTGTTTTGCATGGTGTTTGTAAAACACTCTGGATGATTTTCATCCAGTGTATGAACGAAGGCACTCAAAGTCCATATACTGAAAGAAGTTCAGTGATGAAGCAATCTTTCTCGGATCATGACCTGCGGGAGTACTGTCCGGATCCGCTCTACGAATAAAGTAGGTGAGCTTCGCCCTTAGTTGTTTTAGGAATAAATTTGATCCCGAAGTTTCTCCTTTAAAGAGCTGTCCTCCCCTGAAGTCTAAAGTTCTACGAAGATAGACCTTTAGACACTCTACAGGACATAGAGAGACATCTTCCTTCAGAGGGCAGATTCTCCAGGGACCCCACCTCTTAGTGGGTAGCTCGTTTTTAAAGAGAAAGGATGGATCAGGATATAGATTCAGTTCTCCCGCTTCCATGAACTGAATGTGACCCTCATCTCTGGATAGGGCCACTATTTCACTAACTCTAGCCCCGGAGGCGATAGCGAACAGAAAAATAACCTTTTGGGTTAAATCCTTAATTCTTAAGAGAACAATCTTCATTGTTCACGTACTGTAAGACCTTGTCGAAAGACCAAGAGATGGGCTTTGGTGGTACCGCAGGCTTAAGCCTAGCACATGTCTTCGGAATCTTGTTAAAGATTTCATTCGCCAGATCCACTTGAAAGACATATAGGAGAGGCCTAGTCAAGGCTGACTTGCACGAATTTATCGTATTGGCCGCCAGACCTTGGCTATGAAGGTGGACAAAGAAGGACAGACGGAAGTTTATTGAAATTTCTTTCGGTCCTTTTGCTTTGACAAATGCAACCCACTTTTTCCAGGAAGACTCATATTGTCTTCTAGTTGACTTGGCCTTGTATTCTTCTAAGAATTCTTTATTGCCTTTTGAGATCCCAACCTTTTTCTAACCGCTAGAGCGAGAAAATCATGAAATGAAGGGTTTGGGTTCTCTGTGATAAAACGAAGGCAGTTAATTTCTGAATCTTCGGAAATATACCTAGGGTCAGAGCTAGGACCAGCCTAATCTAGTCTATCAGCCCCACTAGAGGATCCTCGTATGGGGCTATATAGCGAGGTAGTTTCTTGAAGACGCTCGTGATGAAGAGGTCGAATTGCAGTTCTGGGACTTGTTCCCATCTGGCAGGGAATATGTCTGCGCCCATGGACCATTCCAACTCTATCGGTTTGTATCGAAATAGAGTATCCACCGTCACATCGTAGATCAGTTGTAAATGAACTGCTGGTAGGTGCCGTCCCTTTAAGAGAGGGATGGGTAACTTCACGTCTTATTATCGTTTCGGTGTCCCAGATCAGTCGTAGGGAGCCTGATCTGTGTGGAGGGGGCTCCCCACCCATAACAGGACCAGCAGAGTCTTAGGACTTTCGTGCTCTAATTTCTGTTAGAGAAGCGATTAAAGAGGGACCGATCTCAGTCTGTTTTGATCTCTTCAAGCGTTTGATGCGTGTTTTCTCCAAGCTCTTAACGCATCTTTCCGGTGTGCCCTTAGCACCAGGTCTGTCACTATAGCGAACTGGGGAAAGTTTAGCGCTTTTTCCTGTTGGCATTTTGGTATTCTGACTGAATACCTGAGTCTCTTGACAGACCTCACGAGCTCCTTTTATATTTTCAAAGGAGAGGAGAGTTGATGTGACTGAGGGCTTCGATGGTATTTTAAACATCGAAACCCCTGACCTGGAGAAAGTCGAGACTTCTAGAAGCCTATCTTTGCATCCGTAATGTCCCAGGAACCGGGTCATCTCTTGAATGCCCATTGGCCGGACACTTCGGGTGTTGCCCACTTCAGCCTCTTGATCAGGTATATTAATACCTGAGCTATTTCTAGGCTTGAATTTGACTTGACTAAGTTCGTCAATCCTTTGAAGATACTTAGAACTGTGAGTCCGACACGTATCTTCCTTAGGATGAATGTTACTCTCTGTAACATGAATTCTAGATAGGAGGAAGGGGGGGTGGTTGAATGGAAGGTTCCGAAGGACACCTTTCAGGTCTGACAAGACTACGAACACCCTTAATTGGAACAAGGTCCATATGTTCAGAAGGATTAACATTCAGAACTTGCTGTTTTTTTATGAACTTGTTGAGTGGCGACAAGTTCAGAATGGCTAATTGATATCTTGAGTCCTTCTCGTGAACACGAAGCAGCCTTCCCTGGAACTCGATGAGCTAAAGTTTTCTTACTACCTGTATGCTCTATAGCTCGCATGTATACTCCTCCAGGAGGGTTTTGAACTGTAGGAGAAGGTAAGGAAATGATGGTAGGGATATTTCTGTTTTCCATCAATGGCTCATCTTGAATAGGCTTTGGACTGAAGGATCGAAGGTCCTGCGATCCTGAGGGAAAGTTCCTCCTAGCCGAAGTGTCTTTATGCTTCGAGTAGTCAGTAGGCTCAGACTTTTGACCATCTGCCTGTAGCATCGTGGTCACTGGTATAGTGGGATGTTGTTGAGCAGCCCGGATATTTCCAGCATTTCCAATCTTCTTTTTAGGTTGGGGACCCACAACCACAGAAGATTTTCTCTTCGAAGGAATGCCCCATTTTTGGAGAAGACCTATGTTCTCCATGGTGGTGTTCTTAATTACTTCCTTAGTGACCTCGAGTGGGAAGAGGTTTTTACCCCAGATGTTGGAAGATATTAGCTTCCTTGTTTCGTGTTTTACTGTTGCATCAGCGAACACAAATTCTCTACATGCTCTCCTAGCCTTCATAAAGGCGTAAAGGTCCTTCACCAAGATAGCCATATGCATTTTGGCTATGACCATGAGCATGTCTGGGGTACTTTCGTAGGTTGAACACAACTCCATGTAGTTTTGTAGAGAAAGGGATGTTGCAAGTCTCTCCTTTGACTCCTGTTCATTACACAAGAGCAACTCAGACAACTTAGGGAGACATACCTTGAATTGTTGACTTGCCACGTCTTTGTCTAATTTTCCTACCGAAAATGTCAAATGGACTTCCTTCCAATCATTTTCCTGTCCGGGAAAAGCTGGTGACAAAGGCTGGCACTCATCGAGTGTGGGACATGGCTTATCCGCCTCTCCATAAAGGGGAATGAGAGTGAAATATGAGCAAGAAAGGAAGGGTGTCCGTTATTCTGTGAGAATACCTTCGACTCTGAATAACCCGCCTTTCTTAGACTACCTGAAAGGATATTCTGTGCCTTATCATGGTCAAGAATCAAGACCTCCTTTGGTTCCGTTCCTTTTCTTGACTTTGGTTCGTACTTCAGTCGAAACCAACAATTAGGGAAAGCATCAAAGCTTGGCCAAAATTGAATCTTTTCCAAAGGAACAGCACCTATTTTCTCTGAGATGCAGGGATTGCCATTTGAAATCGGCGTCTGCTCCGCGAACCTCCAGGGATTGGTTATGGAGCATGTTGGTAAGTCTTGATTCTTGGGTCGTTTGACTGACACCTGGGAAGCGACAAGAAAAACTTTACGAGGATCTATATTGCGTTTTACTTCCTGCTTTTCGTTTTGTCCACAAAAGCTCTCTATTAGATTCTTCAGTTGGATACATAATTGTACCACATTATCCAAATTAGGGGTAGAAGACGAAGATGTTGACATCGATGGCTCTAAAGCCGGCAAAGGCGGAAGAAATTCCGACGCAACATTTTCCTCTTCTACCTTGGGGCATTTCTTGCCCTTAATCCCAAAGGTTTTCTGGCCGTCAGGGGATGTAGTTAGCTCCTGAGGCACTGCTGTTTCCTCACTTGCTTCCTGAAATAGTAGCTTACGCATCCTATCATTAGGTAGGAAAGGTCTCGGAGAGATCTTTTGAAAGCCTCTCACCCAGTTGCGTAATTTATATTGAGCTGTATCCCTAGTCTCTGTAGACTTGGGATTTTCAAAAACCTTTGGACATTAATGTCCGACATATATTGCAAACCTGTGGGTTCCAATAATGTAGGGATCCAGAAATAATATTGCAGGGGACATGAAACCTGCAAGTATTATGACCGTAAGAATACTTACTCTTGGCCTTACAGAGGACTGCAGCACAAGATATCTGGTGTTCCTCCTGTAAAGAAAGGAAAACCAAATTAGTATACAATGGATTATCTCCTTGATAATCAACATGCAAATGTCTTTTACAATAGAGTAGCTTAGGATAGTAAGCTATAAAGGAATAGTAGGTGATACATACTTATGTACCCCTCTGAGCAAATGCTGTTGCCTCCCCTCAGTATTAACTACATGGAGATTTCTCTATAGAGTAACTCCAAGTAGAAGGACTCTTACCCTTAGGGATAGAGAAGTATCAAATCAGTGTCCCAAAATAATGTTAATACTGTGGGGTCAGGATGACTGATTCTCGATCAGAATATTGAAGAAAACTATTCATTCAATATATGAATGGTACCAGCAGAATGCTCGTACAAGGGTACCCAAGGTATGTCAGATAATACTTCTGTATCATGATACTGTAGTTTTCTAATTGCAGTAAGTCTATATTGCAATTTACTGGCTACTGTACATTATGTATTGTAGTGTAGTCATTATGCTGCCTTCATAGTAGCATATGACAGTATAGTCCATCTAGCATGAAGCCAGCTGGACTAGGAAAATAAGGACATATATTTGTA
Organism: Palaemon carinicauda; assembly: GCF_036898095.1. Lineage (NCBI taxonomy): Eukaryota > Metazoa > Arthropoda > Malacostraca > Decapoda > Palaemonidae > Palaemon > Palaemon carinicauda. The sequence continues at coordinate 99,420,217 of NC_090742.1, read as the reverse complement.
TATCCCACTCAGCCTATTTGCAATAGTCTTCCCACTATATTAAAATATAGAGTTTCCTGATCAGGGAGACTCAAGGAAAAAGGCTCCACCCTTTAAGGGTTAGGAGTGTATTACTCCTGCCTGGACGTGTTTAATATTGTAGGGTAATCCCAATACTAATTTCTAATCAGGATATTGAAGAAATCATATTCATTCAATATAGGATTGGGCTCAGCAAATGCCTGTGTTATATATCCAAACTATATTGGAAATAACTACTAGTATAAACTATATAGTAGTGTTCTATCTGCAGTATATTGTATAATGCAGATATACTGGCTACCTGTATAAAATATACAGTAGTTCAGCCGGCATATAGCCGGCATAGCTAGGTCTTGCCGGCATACCCGGCATGCTAGCTAGAGAGAGAGAGAGAGAAATAGCATGGAAAAAAGGCTACTCCTTACTGTGAATGTATACAGTAATTAAGGATGTAAACGTCTAATTTGACTGCCTTTTTCCAGAAAGAAGGTTCTAATAGAAGGGGAGAATGTACCATTCAGGCTTCCATGCAGCTACAGTACTATTGCCGACAAGGTACCGCCGATACACTGCCGGCAAGTCCAGCAGTACCTGTACAGTCGGCGTGCTGCCAACTGAGTCAGCACTACCTGTGGCGGCCTGGCCGGCAGTACCCCGGCAACAGGACCTGTAGCAGCAGTCCAAGGGAGGACTGAAGAACCTTGGGAACAGAAGGGACTTCCCTGTCACGGCCATCATGGTCGCCGGCAGCCATCATGGCTGCCGGCTTGGCCGGCAGTTGCCGGCGAGGCCGGCAATTGCCGACAGATGATATGGTTGGCGGCAGTATGCTCTGCCTTCAGCCAAAGACATGACTAGAGAGGGAGTGTGGCTGGCTCCGGCAACCAACCAGCAAAGGTAAGGTTGCAAGATGCCAACCTAAAGAAAGACAATGGCTCAGCCATCACAGAGGGGTAGGGAACAGGGTCCTGTAACGAGTGTGAAAGGAACTAGCAAAAATTGTCAGTCCTACCACCTGTAAAAGAAAACTCTGTTTCGGTATCGGCAGAATCCCAGGGAACAGGAGAGACTCAGTTCTCCATCCCAGAGATTGCCGACACAGTTAAGGGGATGGCGGCACTGCCGCCTCCTCTCAACAAAGAAGAAACAGAGTTCCAGTGCCACGTATCCTAAGCTAACGGAAATTACTCTTCAGCCCAGAGAACTGTGGCATAGGACTAGTCTTTTAGTCGCAAGGAGAAGATGGTATCCTACCATAACTTAAAGTGAGGCTAATAAGGGCTAACCTCCATTGCCGGCCACCTGGCCGGCAGGGAATGATGGTATCCTACAACCCGTTCGCCCTGCCGGCAGATCCCCGACATAAGACTAAATACTCTGAGATTCTGACTAAATCCCAAAACCTGATGGTATACCACAACCAACGGTTAAGGGAAGAGGCAGGACAAACCTTAAGTTAACCATGTCTGAATAAAATTCAAGGTACGGCTATTAGGGTTGTAGCCTGAGGCTACACTTAGAGGGAAAGAGATTACCCTTAAGTCTCCGAAGAGACGTGTAATGTTTCATAAAATTCTAGGTGGTATCAGTCTCCACTGGATGAAAACAATACACGAGGGTAACCGGGGAAAGTCTGAACGTATAGTAAATAGTCTAGGTAAGGTTACCTAGTCTATACGAGATCTCGGTTACCTAAATCACCGAAACTCTAACTATACTATCGACAGAGAAAAGGGGGAAACAAAAATTATGCACATTATCAAAACTTTACAAGAATAGTTGCCTAAATAGCTAGATAATTAAAATAATTAAATAAAGCTATTAAAAACTGGAAGTCATTCTGCTATCTAAATAACACATGCCAAAACGAACGACGGCGCCGTGGCGCCTCCAGTAACTGGCCTAGCTCATAAACACAATGAAATACTCTAATTTCATTGTGAAACAGGAGCTAAAATATATACATAGTAAAGACCTGATACTCAACTTTCCAGAGGCGGAAGAAGATGGAAAAAGCATAATAATAATCCTGTAAAACGATCGAAAAGTTAGACCACCAGGAAACATCACCGAACGAGATCGCTACAAAAAAAGGAATGTCCGCCGTAGTAGGAATGGCGCTGTTGTATTCCCAATAGTATTACGAGAGCGGGGAGAGCCTTTGGACGGCTCCCTTTTGCCACATCCTCCTCAGAGCCAAAATGCTCTTTGGGGTGCAGATTGCTATGGAGGCGTGTCAAGAATGCGTCCGCTGATATTATGCGATATCCTTGGGAGAAATTTTAAGGATATTCGCGCCACGAGTTAGAATTCTGGATACCTAAAGGTAAAATTCTCTGGGAATATCACTGGAGTACATATATCCCTTAGGAAGCTACTTTAAGGAACTTCCATCACGACAACATGGCTTGAGCCCAAAAATTATTGTGTTTCATTATGTCCTTTTAAAAGTATTGTATCTACCCCTGACATATCCATAGCCATGTCATTGTAATTACATGTCTCCAAAATTCACTACCAACTGAGTAATATATGATCTTAATATTATTTAACTCTTTGTTAATTGTCTGCCCTTCATTTCTTGAAGTCTCTATGACTGCTAATCGATTACTACGTTAAAAAGCAAATGTTTCTCTGTGATCATCTTTTAGAAAATAGGTTGTATCCAGCCAAGATATTCTATCTACATTTTTGTTAGGTGCTTTAAGGTTTAATTTAGTTTGGCATTGAGAAGCTGGTGATCATGACCAATATCTGCACCTCTATAATATCATAACAAATACATATTATTTTTTTTTTTCGATTCTAAATTAGTACTTTGAGTATATAATCTCAAAATGAGTTTGATAGACAGAATGACATAGTTATGATTAAAAAAAAAATAACTTGAAAACGATGTGTGTCCACCACCAGAGCAATTCTGCTAAAACCTTTTAACACTTTAAATGTAGTGCGAAAAAGGTCACTCAGGTCTACGGCGTGGCCCTAATTAGGGTCTCAGTAAGGCACTCGTCTAATAAGATGCAAATGAGGAACATGACTTGAAAAGGTTTTCAAGTTCTTAAATGAAACGATTGTGGAAGCAATAATAAAGGAAGTGATGAAATGAGACACGATCATGATTTTTTTATTTATTTATTTATTTTTTTAATGACTTCAATAAGGCTTAGAATTCCGTTTGCATATTTTTTTTTCTATTTTTCATAACGCATGATACATATTTTGTTACTATACTTCTGGTTGCTTTAAAAGCCATTTGATGGATTTTAAATATATATCTCATAATAATTGACGGCCTATTGCTTTCGTAATGCTATATCCGAACATCGCCGGTTATCTCTGCAAAACGGATTTTGAGCAAGGCGAAAAATCTATTTTTGGGTGAGGTAGCCATGTCGTCCTGATGGAAGTTCCTAAAGGGTAGCTTCCTAGGGTATATTTGACTAGAGTGATATTCCCAGAGAATTTTACCTTAAGGTATCCAGAATTCTTACTCCTAGAGCGAATATCCCTAAATAAATCTAACAGGGATATCTCATAATATCATAGGACGTATTCTTGACACGTCACATAGCTATCTTCACCCCAAACAGTATTAACACTTCGAGGGGTTACAGTGACAAGAATCTGAAACGAGAATGAAAAGAGAGCCGTTCATAAGGAATCTCTCCTATTCCGTTTCCAGTGTGTATCTGATGAAGGCGCCAGCGCCATCTTTATTCCTTGTAGCGATATACGAGGTGCTAGAGATACTGTATTATAGGGAGGGGTCAATAAGCCCTTTTACAATAAAAAGAAGGGCGGGTCCATCAGGACGACATGGCTACCTCACCCAAAAATAGATTTTTCGCTTCGCTCAAAATCCGTTTTTTGGGCCCACGCAATGTCGTCCTGATTGAAGTTTACCAGAGCATTACTGTATCTGTGGATTCTCAACCGGTGCCGTACCCTCAAGAAAGTATTTTCCTGGTCCGTCTAGACTCTAGACCTAGACACCTTTGATGTCACCGGCATACATCATCTCATCTAAGCATGAACTATGTTAATGCTTCCTGCCCCCTAAAGGGAAGAGTCGTACTAGACTAGAAAAAATCTCCATGAGTGCATGATAACTATGAATGACAAAATGACAAGCTTGTATAGTGGTATCACCCTATACATTATAAAGCAGAGTTTGTATAAGAGTCACCAATGTCAGTATGAACTCCTGACATATCCCCCAATGTATCTACTCTTATTAACTATTGGATAACCGTTTTATCCGCAGAGGAACAAATTTTGCATCTCTACCACCACCCCCTTAGGGTACAAAGTCAACCATTCCTAAAGAAGGGTTAAAGCGAGTGGATTTTTGCTTGAAGAAAGGAACAATCTTAAAAGACATTCCATGATAAAATTATCAATATTTTAATCTTAATGCTCAGTACACTTCTAATAAAATGAGTGTGGGTGAATAAGACGCAGGGTTCACTATGAACTAGTTTATTAAACATCTAATAAACATACATATCAGATTAACATTTAAAAAATTTATAAAATGTGGACGATATCCGTTAAAGCATAAAGAAAACAGTCAACAGAAAATATTGTTTTGTCTAACAGGAAACAGATTTGCCACTTCAATCGAATTATTAATAATAATGATACAGTCTGTATACTGTTTATTTACACTAGCGTAAGAACGCTTGGCACAAGTGTCCGTATTATGCTATAGTTCACCAAAGACAATGGAACAGTTTGTAAGGACACGTTAGTGGCCTATCGCTCAGTGTGTAGTAACAAACTGTTACTACACACCCACCCTCTTAATTAATCATCCCAAATTAATTACACTGTTTCTTGCAGATTTAAACAGAAGGTTCAAGAATTCTACCTGCTGCTACTACAGACCTCTTGAGTTGCTCCACTTACTTCGCATAGTGCATAAAGAACACCTTTGATGACTACCAGCCGGTGTACAAACAAAGATGTTCAAAGTCCACATAATTAAAGAAATTACATGGAAGAGGCAACTTTCCTCGGATCATGACTTACGGGTGTACTGTCTGGATCCGCTCTGCGAATAACACCGGTGAGTTTCGCCCTTAGTTGTTTCAGAGATAACTTTGAACTCAAAGTTTCTCCTCTGAACAGCTGTCCTTCCTTAAAGTCTGAAGTTCTATGAAGATAGACCTTTAGGCACTCCACTGGACATAGAGATGCATCTTCATTCAGAGGGCAGAATCTCTAGGGACCTCACCTGTTGGTGGGTAGCTCGTTCTTGGTAAGAAACGTTGCTTCTGGAAATAGATTCAGTTCTCCCTCCAAGAACTGGACGTGGCCTTTCTCTCTAGAGAGAGCCACTATTTCACTAACTCTGGCCCCCAAAGCGAGTACAAAAAGAAATATGACTTTTAATTCAAATCTTTCTAAGCGCATTCTTCATTGTTCATTATTTAGGCGCAATGAAGAATCTTATCTAATGACCATGAAATGAGTCTTGGAGGCGCTGAAGGACTAAGCCTAGCATGGGCCTTTGTAATTCATTAAGAACGTTGTTAGAAAGGTCGACCTGAAAGGCATATAACATCTGTCTTGTCAAGACAGACTTGCACAATAATATTGTGTTGGCTGCTAAACCTTGCTCATGAAGGTGAATGAAGAATGATAAATAGAAATCTGTCGAAATTTCTTTTGGTTTCTTCGCCTTGACAAAGGATACCCGCTTCTTCCCAGAAGCCTCATAATGTCTTCTGGTTTCCTCCAAAAGGTCTAAACTGGCTTTTGATACCCCAAATCTTTTTCTCATTGCTAAGGAGAGAAAATCATGAGATGTAGGTTCCGGGTTTTCTGTGATGAAGCGAAGACAGTCGACTTCTGTGTTCGCTGAGACAGGGATGGATCCGGTAGCGGTACGAACTTTAGTCGTAGTTCCAATGCCAGAGGGAACCACACGCTGTTTCGCCTCTTGTGGGCCACTATTGCCGCTTTCCCTTTGAAGGATCTCAGCCTATCGAGGACCTTCAAAAGGAGGTTGTGCGGAGGGAACAGATAAATACTGGACCATCTGTTCCAGTCTAGGGACATAGCGTCCACCACCTCCGCTAGCAGTTCCTCGTATGGGGACACATAACGATCTATTTTCTTGTTGCCTTTCGTTGCAAAGAGGTCTATCTGCAGCTCCGGGACTTGACTCGAGATAAAGGAGAACAATCCTGCGTCTAGGGACCATTCTGACTCTATTGGTGTAAACCTGGATAGAGTGTCCGCTGTCACATTGCGGAACCCTTGAATGTGAACTGCTGACAGGTGCCATTTCTTCCTTTCCGCCAAACAGAATATGGCCAACATCAATTGGTTGATTTGAGGTGACCTCGACGCTTGTCGATTCAAGCATCTCAATATCACCTTGCTGTCTAGAACAATTCTTATCTGGGTCGAGTGGCGAGGAGATACTTTCTTTAGTGTCAGAAGTACTGCCATGGCTTCTAGAAAGTTTATGTGAAATGACTTGAAAAGATTGGACCAAGCTCCTTGGACTCTCACTGACAGGGGAGGAGGTTGAAGAAGTATGATTTCTTCAATTGTTTGGCATTGGACCACGGCTTGAGAACCGTTCGCAGTCGAGTCGGTAGCGGCCTCATTAGATCTTTTCGCGAGTTTGATGCATATTTTCTCCAGACTCCTGTTACATCCTTTAGCTGTGCTCTTAGCACTGGATCTGTTATCGAAGCAAACTGTAGAGAACCCAGCACTCTCTCCTTTTCGCATCTTGATATCCGTTTGGATTTCAATAGTCTCTTGACAGATCCTACTATTTCTTTCCTCTTCTTCCCAGGAATGGAAAAATTATGTGATTCCAAATTCCAGTGGATTCACAACCACTGAAACTTTTGAGCTGGAGATAGTCGAGACTTTTTGATGTTGATCTTGAATCCCAGATATTCCAGGAATTGGATCACTGTCTTAAAGGCTTGCATGCATTCCGTCCTGGATGCTGCCCAAACCAGCCAGTCGTCCAAGTAGGCCACTACTTGGATCCCCTTTAGGTGTAATTGATGGACGGCTGCGTTTGCAAGCTTCGTGAAAATCCTTGGGGCTATGTTTAGCCCGAAAGGCATGGCTCTGAATGCGTAAAGTTTTCTATGTAACTTGAAGCCTAGGTAGCAGGAGAGGTGACAATTAATTGGAATGTGCCAATAAGTGTCAGACAAGTCTAGAGAGAGGGTATATGCCCTTTTGGGCAGTAGGGTCCTTATGTGTTGAAGTGTGAGCATTCTGAACTTGTAGTTCACTATGAACTTGCTGAGTGGCAACAAGTCTAGAATGACTCTGATTTTTCTGAGTCCTTCTTTGGAACACAAAACAGCCTTCCCTGGAACTTGATGGACTTAACTTTTCGGATTACTCTTTTCTCTAAGAGTTCTCGGACATATTCTTCCAGAACGGGGGTAGAGTGTTGGAAGAATTGAGGAAATTGAGGTGGAGGACTGCTCCTGCTCCAACCTAGTCCATTCTTTATTAGGCTGTGAGCCCAGGGATCGAAGGCCCAACGATCCCTAAATAGATGTAGTATCCCTCCTACTGGAAGCATCTCACTTCTGTTGTTGTGGACCTGAGGCCTTGCCTCCTTGACCGTGTCCTCCCCTGGATCCCCTTCCCCTTGAAGGGCGTCTAGAAGAACCTCTGGCTGTTCCTTTAGCTTTTGAACGAAAGGAAGAAGTCTGCCTTTCAAAGGCTGGGTTAAAAACTGGCGACTGTGTCGCTACTTGTTGAGGTACCAGCTGGTATGTGGCTGGAGGTTGTGCCATTATCTAGGGCACCGCAGTCGCAGGAAGTTGTTGTTGTTGCTGTCGTCGGTAGGGTTTAGCCGGCCGAGAGGATAGCCTAGGCCTTTTTTCTTCTTCTTGGGTTGGGGACCCTCATCCGGAGAAGACTTTCTCTTAAGATCCAAGCCCCACTTTTTGAGAAGGTTCCTATTCTCCGTGGCGGCCTTGTCTACTACCTATTTAACCAGTTCGTTGGGAGAGAGGTCCTTACTCTAGATACAAGAGGAGATCACCTTCCTCGGTTTGTGCCTCACCTCAGCCGAGGCAACCACGAACTCTCTACAGGTTCTCCTAGCTTCAATAAAGTTATAGAGATCCTTCGTAACTGTGACCAGATGGGTTTTGGCCACTACCATGAACATGGCCTGGTTCCTAGGGTCACTTGCCATCGTTTCTAATGTCGTTTGCAACGACATCAACGCCGCAAGTCTTTCTTTCGTCTCTTGCTCTCTGCGCAAGAGAAACTCCGACAGCTTTGGAAGTTCCTCACCAAACTGACGTTCAGCAATATCCGGTTCCAGCTTCCCGACTGAGAAGGTAAGGTGGACGTCCTTCTAGTCTTTTTGGTTCAAGGGCAAGGTCAGAGATAACGGCTTGCACTCCTCCAAGGAGGGGCATGGTTTCCCTGCTTCCACTGCCTTTAAGGCTGCCTTATATCCCTTTTCCATGAAGGGAAAGGCTCTGGTTGGAGAGGCCACAAACGAGGGAAGCTTCTTACTCAAGGCTGGCACCTTTGAGTTCGTGAAGCCCCTCTCTTTCATCGAGCTCGCTAGTAACAACTGTTCTTTACTATGGTCAAGAACTATGACCTCCTTCGACTCCGTCTCCTCCTTTGAGGCTGGCTCTTTTTAAGACGAACATTACAGTCCAGGTAAGAGTCTTTGTTGGGCCAAAATTCCACATCTTCCCAGTTGTCATTGTCATGTGTTTGGCATACCTCCAAGGATTGGTATCCAAGCACATTGGAAGATCCTTCACGTTGAGTCGCTTCTGGGGCCCACGTGATGCTGCAAGTCTACGTACCTCCAGTTTCATTGCAGCTTCCTTTTCATCATTCTTCTTTTGTATTTGTTGAATCATCTCAACAATAGAAGAAAGAGTCCTTCCCAGGTCATCTGGGATATCAGACGATGTAGAGGGAATAGTTTCTGGGTCCGGAACCGATGTAACTGACACCTCGTCGATTTCTTCCTCTTCTATTTCAGGAGCCTGGGACAGCTCCTCCTCCTGACCTTCTCCCAGAAGGTCCTTCTCTGTATAATCCGACACCTCTGACATCCTATCGTCCAATTGGATGTCTTGAAGGGCGGCCGAGACTTCAGAATCTACCGGATTCTGGGCAGATGGTATCTCCTCCTGAGGCTGAGGAATGACTGCATCAGCCGATGCTTTAGGAAAAAGGTAGGCCCTCATCTTCTCGTTTGGAAGGTAGGGGCCTGAAGTGTTTTACTGAAAACCCTTCACCCAGGATCGTAACTTTTCCCTGGCAGCATGCCTTGACTCCGCCGACTTAGGGGTGTCAAATGCCTCGGTAATCAGGTTAGAAAATATGGTACTTACCTGAGTGTTCCAATTCCGGAGATCACCTTTGGAGACTGCGCATGCTGCGTGCCTCTTGCATAACTCATGTCCACAGAAGTTCTTACTGCGGACATTGCAGAACATACTCACGCACTTCGGATGGTCCTCCAGTGAAGAGAATCCATGAGTATCAAGTGAAGGCTTTTCACTTATTATTAATACATGTAGCTTATACAGTAAATCTAGAAATGAAAGAAGGAAAGACACAAACTTGTATTTCCTACCCAGCCAATTGCTGTAACCTCCCAAGATATTAAAACTAAGGTTAATTTTAT
>NC_090742.1:99399467-99405032 GCF_036898095.1 Palaemon carinicauda | reverse complement strand
AACTTATTTTGAAACATAGTTTCAGCGAACTTTCCTGTGAAAAATTATCTTTGAGAGAAAACAAATTTACACATGACATGAAACAAAATTTTTTCTTTGATCTAAACTAAGAATGACGAAAGTTTGAATTAAAGAAAAACTCTGCGTTGATATAAGTTCAACGAACAGTGCGGTGTTTTTTTCTTTTTTTTTTAAATATTTTCTCCTAATACGAGTGGATTTTTTTTATATGCATAATTTCTTACTAAACTAAATAAATGAAGCAGAAAAAGGAAGCAAGTAAATTGCTGTATTTATTTGTCTCATCCTCATTTGTTTCGCTGCTCGAGGGCCATTCAGTGATTCCAAGTATTTAATAATTGATTGATTTTGAGTTACTTTGCATCCTCACATCGAAAGGCTATCGCTATCATTTCTTATAAAAGAGAATAGAAGGAAATTACATTGGAAACCATAAAAGCGAAGATATCCTTATGAAATTTAAATAACTTTTAGAAGACCGGCTTTGGAAAAAAGTCTTAAAATACTGCAGGCAAGTTATATTGATAACTACTGTACATGAATTTACAACTATGGTCTATGTTTTGAAGCAATTATAACAAATTTATCAAATGTTTTGCTTTGTGCAATTATGTTATGAATTAATACTTTTCACAAACCTTGTTATGATAGCCTTCACTTTGGCATTTCTCACATGTTTTCCTAGAGCTAAGACAAAATTTCCTATATGAACATTTGTTTGATTTTTACGCGTTTTCTGACTATTTATATCTACACCTGACAACATGCAGCAAACAATCTGGCAGAGATTCAATATCATATGTAACTACGGCTAAACCACTTTTATTTATTAGACAACCCCAATCTATTAGTTAAATAAAAAGTCTGCAGTGTTCAGGAGCTTCCACGATACAATATGAAGAAGTGTACGAAGGCCATACTGAGATACAACTCTCTTCGAAGGTAGTCTCTTTTCAGCTTACATAATCGTTATGAAAACATCGAAGGTGATATGTAAATTTGACTAGAAAACAAGCACACTTTTATTTAGCCAATTGCATTGATTTATGATTATCAACCTCATTCATGGATGATAAACTGCCCCTGCATTTTGCAATGAGTTGAGATATCAATACAGTATTATATAAATGTATATGAGAGTAATAGTAAGATTCTTACTCTAAGTTCTTTCACTCTGTTATCATATTACTATTGAAAAGGTATTATTAACAAGATCTCTATTTAGGTTTTGTTTTTAAATTTCTATTTATAAGTTGTTCAATGAGTTCAAGGTAATAAAAAATAAAGAATTAGAACATGAACGCTGGGATTTTAACCCACAGGACAATTCATTTAGGGGCATTCAATTCTCGTTGAAAGAAGTGACATAAAGTCACGCGTTATCCCTAATTAAGCTTTAGATAAGGCACTCGTCTAAGAAGATCGCTATATTGATTTCTGTAATATATTAAAACACAAAGAAAAATGTTATATCTCGTATATACACTCGAAATTTTTATTTCCCTTATATACACACATGCACACACACACACACACACACATATATATATATATATATATATATACATATATATACATATATATATATACATATATATATGTATATATATATATATATATATACATATATATATGTATATATATACACACACACACATATATATATATATATATATATATAAATATATGTGTATATATATAAATACACACACACACACACACATATATATATATATATATATATATGTGTGTATGGAATACACGTCCTCTTTTGATATCATAAAATCCCATGAAATTATTTTATGTTCGTCTCTTGTTTTTTTTTCTTTCTGCCCGGATAAACAGGGATCATAAGAATTTTTTTTCACATATTGATTATAATCAACATATCTCAATAATCCTTAGAAATCTGTGGTAAAAAGAAAAACATCCTCTATAAAACCCAAGAAATGCTAATTAATTCAACTTTGAATATCTAGAAGTAATGTTAATTTTTTTTTGTATGTGTGTGTTTATTCTTCTTTCGAAAAACGGATTAACCATATATCCTTCTTTATCACTCTCTTTTTTTTCTAGGTGATGTGGCAAGGATATTAGACGAATTTTTTCATATATATATATATATATATATACATATATATATATATATATATATACATATATATACATAATATATATATATATATATATGCATATATATATATATATATATATATGTATATATATATATATATATATATATATGTATATATATATATATATATATGTGTGTGTGTGTGTGTGTGTGTGTACCTTCTGGATTGTGTTGTGGCGGAGGGAAAGTTAGGGTACCTTCGTTACAAATATCATATCCACATTAACATAAGAAATGTTCATCTTCCCAGTTCCAAATTCAATAAAATGAAATATTAGATGAAAAAAAGTATCTAAGAGTTAAGAATAAACATGTTGTTTGGAATGAGTCATCACAGAGATAACTTACAAGAATCGACCAGTTCCATGCACTGATATTGCATTATAATTTTACACCCGGGTATCGCCTGTTATTTCTGCTAATATATATATATATATATATATATATATATATGTATATATATATATATATATATATATATATATATATGTTTGCAAAATAAAGATGCAAAATAAAGAGAAACCTTTAAATATGCCACAAATATATCTTTTCAGATGAAAACTGTTAAATTCTCAACTTTCCTCTTCGATTATAGGGACACCATCTCTCTCTCTCTCTCTCTCTCTCTCTCTCTCTCTCTCTCTCTCTCTCTCTCTCTCTTTAATTACTTTGATGGCTGTTTTTTTTTTTATCCCATACAGCAAGAGAACCCCAGTCTCTACAGGACCGCCGCTGTCCTTTTACCTCGTTCGTTCAGAGTACTTAACGTTTCATATCGCGCATTGTTCATTTACCGCTAAATCGTCACTGTTGTAAGATAAATGACAAAGGGTCAAGTTTTGATGTATTACCCATCCAAAAGTTGAAGTCTCCACAGATAACTAATTCGTTTTTCTCCATGATAAACATCTCAATGAAAGTACAGAATTCTTCAAAAAGGATACTAGTGTCTATCCTATGATTTTTTTTCTTTGAAGAAAGTTTATTTCTATATATTCAAATCTTGGTATACTAGTTCTTTTCAACATGTTAAGATTTGAGTAACTTTCAAAAATAAAGATCCCCCCCCCACCCAGACATACCTTCTCTCAGTATGGGGAAGAGGGCGTGTGTGGGGAGGGGGGGGGGGGCGTCATTTCAGTGATCTTTGCCCTTTCCAAGTTATTTGACCATGTTTCAAATAATATTATCATATCCAAATATTTTTTGTTTATCAATTTTTGAATTTGAATAGTCTTATTATCCACAGATTGTATATTTACTTAGCCACAGTTTGTGACATCTTTAGTAACTATGATCAGTTTTTATGTTAGTCTTTTTAGTTCTAAGTCCCAAGCTTTGCAGTCTTTAGAACTTACTATGTGGTCACTTGGTTTGTTTAACTATGTGCAGTTTATACACTTTGACACTTGCGAATTACACTCCTTGGTGGAATGTTTTTCTGAACATTTCCCGCAGACTTTATAATCATTTTTAGACTTACAATCATTTTCAAGATATCCATACCTCTAACAGTGGTAGTAAGTGATCTCTTGGTACCTATCACGTATGTTATAAATACCCCATCGTAACAAAACTTCATCCCCATCATCATTATTAGCCCTCCGAACTTCAAGATCACATTTCAGCACATAATGGGTGGTCCCCCACCCCCAAGTCATTTTTCTTCAGGACTACACTTATCTTCTCTTCAATATTTTGGATTTGGTCTAGGCAGGGATTTCTATGAATCAAAGCATTTACTACATCATCTTCATCATTATACACATTGCATATCACTATTTTGGTTTTAGTTTTCCGATTTTTCTCGTTTCAGTGTCAGTTACCAATGTCTGAATTTTGTTTGCCGCCTCTTCTCTGATCAGTTTGTTTGTAAAGTTTACAGCATTTCCATTCGTAGTTGACCTCGTGTTAAGTATAGGAATGTCTTTAAGTGCTTGTTCAACCTCGCGTTTTCTTTCAGTAATTTTAGTTGTTGTATTAGTATAGGAATGTCTTTAAGTGCATGTTCAACCTCACGTTTTCTTTCAGTAATTTTAGATGTATTAGTTGATTTAATTATCCACAGATTCTTTTCCTTAACTGTGTCAGTAAATGTCGGTTTCTCCGGTTCTGGGTCTATCAATGTATAAATTTTTGCTTTAATTAATTCCATATTCATGGCAAGAATATCAACTTGCTCAGTGAGGTCGGCAGTCTGGGTGGAATTTGCTGCGTCTGCGCTAAGGTCCGCAAGTTTGTTTTCCAAGTCATCTATTTTCGTATCTTGTTCATTCAGGGTCAAATCTCTTACGTTCACATCTTCCTTTAATTTTGATATTACTAAATTAGCTTTTCTGGCTTCACGTGTGTAGTCTAGGAATAACCAATCTAAGTTATTCCGTCCAATATCACTGATGCTTATCACTATATGCACGCATTTCTTATGGTAAGGTCTATTACAGTCACATCATATCCATTTCTTCCGCTCTCCCTCCGTGTTTTTACATATGAGGCAAAAATAGTTAGGAACAGACACAGTGTACTTTTTCTTATCACTTATGTTTCTCAATAAGATTAACTAATATCTTTTCAATGATGTTCTAAGCGAGAAACAGAAAGCTAAAACACGACCCAGGGCAAGTGTTTAACGGAGATCGTTGCAACACTCTACACACACACACACACACACACACACACTCTCTCTCTCTCTCTCTCTCTCTCTCTCTCTCTCTCTCTCTCTCTCTCTCTCTCTAGGCTTTTAAGTATGAAATAGTAATCAAATTAAAAATGTATTTCCAATCCAATCTAAGAATATCCGAAGGCATCTTAATATTACAAAGATTTCATCAAACAACTATAAAAGCCTTTTGACGAATCATATAAAGATTTTCAAGAGGTTTTCATTATGAGAGTTGCCAGTGTAAATAATACTTATCGGTACAACAAAACTAATCTTTTATTATGATATTAACTGTAAGTGTTATTGTGGGGGCGTGACAAAAATGACCCTATTGATAGGAGAGAAGTAAGTATGACAAGGGTGTAAATGTGCAAGTGTGTATGGAAGATAAATGTGTTAATACAGATGAATCATGGCTGAGTATGAATGATACCTATAGTGTGTGTGGCTTTTCCTTAGATGATGTAAAAGAAAGGATGAACAGAAATGCGATAGGAAGAATGAGAAGAAAGGTAAAAGTGATGTGAGGAAAGAGAAGAAAAAGTGTCAGGATGAGAGCAAGGATGATCGTGAATGGGTGAAAGTGGTGAGTAAGAAAAGGGCTAGGAAGAGTATGATCAAGGATAGGAGTATGAGTGTGGAATTAGATTCCTTATATTCTAGCGAGGAAGTAGGAAACAAGAAGGAAGGTAGCAGTGATGATAGCAGTCAAAATGAACGTGATGTGTGTAAGACTGTTTTTATGAGA
>NC_090742.1:99371967-99391967 GCF_036898095.1 Palaemon carinicauda | reverse complement strand
AAACTATAAAAGAATTTTATAAAATGACACATGCAGATGAGATCATTTTGGGGGGTAGATTGATAGGGTTTGGGCATGCTTTTTCGCACACCCTAAAAGAGATTAGTTCACCAAAGTGAACCAGGCCTACATGGCAGAGGACTAGGAAGCGTGAAGAGGTATATGTTGAATAGGTAAATATTGATTTAACACGTCAAGATGGAGGCGTTGGCGAAATCTAAATGTGGCCCCGTGCGTCAATAGGCGTAAGAGGAGATGATGATGATGGAGATTGTTATCAGTGCAGAAAATTCATTTCGGATCAATAACTAGATGGGGCACTCAATAGAGAGCATATCTTCGCCAACGTGACATTTGTTGCCATGGAATCTAGTTTCTTGTAGATCGGATATACAGGTAAATTGATTATGATATAGCAAAAAGACGATTTTGACCTTATCGTTACCTTGACCATGGGCTTAGACCCAATAGTTCACACAATGTAATTAAATCATCCTTGATTCATGGCATATCATCACACCAAATTTCATGAGAGTCAGTCAAATAGTTTTTGATTTCAAATTAAAAGTAAACAAACATCCTAGCATCAATAAACAACAGTAATGAATGACATCACTATAAAATGCTATATATAAAAGGATAGGAGAATAAATTATGCAAATTTTGCCTCTAGTTTCGTACAGTTCAGATAGAAATTTACCACTATATGGAAAAAAATTATTTCCTATCTTTTCATGACCCTAAGATAGAATTTGCCCCCTATCACTCCCCATATCTAATAAAATTATTCTTTTGCCATGGCCAATTATCTCACTAGGTTTCATGCGATTCCGTCAAAGGGTCTATGATTTATGCGAATCACAAGCTCACTAACAGACAAATAAATACACGCGTATCAAGACATAACCTTTGCAACGAAGTTGGACGAAGGATAATGTTAAATATTCTAATTATTAGATCTAATATGATAATCTAAAAATCTTTTTGAGGAATTTAGTATCAACTTTCCAAGGAAAGTTGACATAAGGCTTAATACAGTTCTCATCCATTTGGTAGCCAGTTTATGTCATTTACGTGTCTAACCAGTTGAGCAACGTAACGTAATTGGACAACATTTTCCTGTCCTTTTTCAGGCGCTATGAAATTACTCGTTATACTTTTGTATACCAAAAATATTTTGAAAATACCGTTTCAATTGACATAAATGAAGACATACTGACTGAAGTTTTAACTGGTTTCGTGCATAAGGAAAACAAAATCCCCCCCCCCCTCTCTCTCTCTCTCCTCCAATTCAGGGAACGAACATCTTACAACCATGAAACCATATTATAGATTTCTCACTAACACAAACCCGATAAAATAGTATTTGTTCTCAAAGTAAACCTACTTTCCTACAATAATCATGATTCCTTTATTCAAGTGTATAAACAAAATACTTCGTATTTATTTAGTGCAAAGAAAACCTCATTTCGCCTATAATTTTTATACTATGAATAGTGATTATGCATATAAATAATAAATATTCTGATGCTATTTAAACTCAGATATCATATATAGTAGAATTATTGTTTTGTGCTCTATCATTATTATTATTATTATTATTATTAGTAGTAGTAGTAGTAGTAGTAGTTGTAGTAGTAGTAGTAGTAGTAGTAGTAGTAGTAACCATATAACGATAGACTACATATAGGCAAATGTCAACAACGTGTGTCACAGGTCTAGTCTTAAGATATGAAGAATATAGGAATGCAGGATTTAAATTTGGGAAGGGCGGATTAGGTACATTAATTTTCTTGGGACCTAAATAGTAGGGAAGTGCAACAATAGGATTTCGAATGTTTAGAATGCAAAGGTCAACATTTAACCATATGTAGCATGAATCATCTGGGGATTGCACACCTGGGCAAGGCGAGGAGCAAGTTGTTGATCAAATAAATTCAACTTAAGTAACAAAAGAGTTCATGCTTGTCTAAGAAATAACAATGCAGGTGTGAAAACGAAATTTTGAGTTTGATAGCGAGTGGAAGATTAATGGATTTTGTAGATGGTAGGAGTTGACATATAATAGGTACAATCATAAAAAGTTTAAATCTATAAATGTTGGTTACGTGGATGCTTAAATTGCTTATGTTAAGAAGTTTGATTTATGTTTTAACAAATATTCTTGAATTTATATGAACACTCAAACTTAATGGTTTAATAAAATTCTACTTTATTGCAAATAATAAACAAAAAACATTCCTAATGTTTCGAGTTTTCATATTTTCAATTTCCTCCATTTCTCTGGAAAAATGGTAAAATATTCAAAATCTTTGACAGATTTCGGACATTTTGTCAACAAGGAGAGGTGACTAAGGGCAAGGATAGAGAAGTGTGGAAAATTCTTTAGCTTTTCTCGGAGGAATCTGCCTCCTCATTAAGTGTGTGAGCCTTTAAAGCTTTGTGATGGCTGGGTGGAGTAAAGGGCAGACTGATCGCTATGGCAGTATGAATCATGGACGGTAAGTGCAGTGAAGCAATTACTTGGGGGTGTTCGATGCTTGGTGGCTGCTCAGGCAGCTTGACCATCAGACATTCAACATTGAATGGGTGCTAGCCTGAGAGTAGAGGGCTGGTCGGTGGTTTAGGAGGTTTAGTTGCCTATCGGTCAACATAGAGTAATAGCTGGCCGAAGATTAGAGGGCTGGTTGGTGGCCCAAGCGGTTTGGCCCCCGGACTGTCAAAATAGAGTGGCAGCTGATCAGAGAGTAAAGGGCTGGTTATCAAAGAAGGCAGTACGACTGCTGGAAGGTCAGCACTTTGAGCTGACTGAGCTGAGTTCCATGTTTTAGAAAGCCGATCAGGAAGTGTGGCTTATGGGCAGTCAACGTGGCTCAGCAGCTTGTTAAAGAGTAGAGAGGACAGAGATCTAGATGGCAGTAGGACTGTTGCTGGGTCAATGCTTTGAGCTGACTGACCAGATTTCTGTGGATCAGGTGGCTATTAAGATGGCTTGGCCGTCTGGTGGTTACTGCAGATTTGCTACCGGATAGAGAGTAGAGAGCTAGTCAGAAGCCGTGGTAGTATAACTGTTGGTGTGTTAGGGCAATGAATTGACTGGCTAGAGTTCAGCGGATTTTGTGGCGGTTCAGATGGTGTGGCTATTCAGGTGGTATGGCCGTACCAGCAGATTGGCTGTAGGGCAGTCAAAGTGGTTTGTGCAGCTGGATAAAGATTAGAGAGCTAGTCAGCTGCTGTGTTGACATGCCTGTTGGCGGGTCAGCAATTTGAGATGACTGAGCTGAGTTCGGCAGATTAGAAGGAAATCTGGTGGTGTGACTGTTAAGTGGTCAATTGAGCTTAGCAGCTGGTTAGAGAGTAGAAAGCTAGTAGGCAGCCATGGCGGTACAACTGTTGTCGAGTCCGCACAATCAACTGAGCGGGCAGAATTCAGTGAATTATATGGCTGTTCAGGCCTCATGAGTGTACACGCAGTCTGGCCTTTGGGCAGACAAATCTGTTTGACATTTGGTTAGAGAGTAAATAGCTAGTAGAAGGCAGTGGTGGCATGACTGTTGGTGGGTCAGCGCTTTGAGTTCAGCAGATTATGGGACCGCTTAGGCGGCTGGTCATTGAGAGGTTAACGGGTCGTGGCGGCTGGTTAGAAATGGGAAACTAGTCTGCGCTCTTAGTGTCATTTTTTCGATACACATAGGCCCATTGTACTCCTGCCACAGAATCCTCATTTACCGCTAGCACTGTTATGGGGAAGATACGATCCGTCAAAAAAAGCATTGGAGTGGGAAGAGTTGTCAATCGTATTCTGCCTTGGCATAACAAAAGGTGGGTAAAGTTGTACGTAACTACCCTAGACAGCCTGAGATATTTCAATGATGTTTTCCAGCTGAAGAGTTTCGTCAACCAATGCCCTTTTGTCAAGAAGGGCTAAGAGGTAATCATTGATCTGGTAGGTTTTCTCCCGGTTCAAGACGAAGTCTAGGTATTCCTGGAAGCTAAAGCATTAAAGTCTCACGCTACTGACCTATCGACAGATTTCACATATTTGTCCTAGGGTGTTGGCTGGTTGTGATGGTGGTAGGTTCCATGAGGGACCCGCTGGACTGTATGCGTTCATTTTGGTAGTTATGGGTTTGGCCAAATATACAGTATATCTTATTTCCGTGAGTTACGGGATATTGGGTTGATGGCTGCAAAACTCCCTTCAGAGATTAATTTAGGTTAAATTTTAAGGTTTGAGCAGCAAATCACTATGATTTAGGCTGTATCAATCATGAGTGTGATTAGATTTACTATTTGCGTTAGGCTAGAGCAACAAATCCCAGATTATCTGATCAAGCTACATAAATCACGCATGTGACGGTACTTAGGTTAAGGTCTTCATGGTTGTTCAGCAAATCACATAATATGTGACTGGAGGCTACATGAATCACGTATGAGATGGTACATAGGTTAAGATGTTAAGGGTTGTGCAGCAATTCACAGAATATGTGGTTGGAAGCTGCAAGAATCATGAGTGTGATAGTACTTACGTTGAAGGTTTAAGGGTTTTGCGGCAACTCAAGGAATATGTGATTGGAGGCTGAATGAATCACAGCTGGGATGCTACTTAGGTTAAGGTTTTAAGCAATGGGCTGAAAAGCACAGAATATGTGAATGGGAGGCTGCATGAGTCATGAATAAGATGGTATTTAGAATGATGGTGTAAGAATCGAACAGTAAGCCATTGGCCAGCAAATCACCGAGTACGTGATGTTGGGGAGGGGAGGGGGGTGGAAATCAAGAATGTGAATGTTGGGATAATTGGTTTGAGCAGCAATTCACAGAATATGATATTGGGGCTGCGAGAATCATGAATATGATGGTATTCAGATCAGGGTTTTAAAGTTTGACCATCAAATCACCGAACGAGTGATTGAAGAATGCATGTATCACATGTGATTAGTTTCAGGTTTGTACTAGGTTAGAGCACATAATAATTACGGTAGAGCACTTTCTATTATTATCATGGCAGGTTTGGGTAAAGGGTAGGCTTGATCCGAGAAGAGTCCTTGTGACAATGGAGCTTAAATGACATGGTATATGTGGCTTATAGATAAGTGTTTGTATCTCCCTTTAAAGAAAGATAAACGCAGATTTATGAGAGTTTTCTTTTAAGAAAAATATCAGAGTAACTTTAGGAATACAATTCACTTACTATATTTTTTTTTCTAGGTGCATAGACTACGTTAAAAATAATTAAGATATACGCTCTCGTATAAAAGATACATTTATTATCGCCTTAACTGTAAATTATAAAAACGAGATCACCAAAAAGAAATACTAATACTATTCCTAACGTAGAACGTCATTAAATAAAACTATATACAGTAGTTAAAACATAAGATTTTAGGCTAATATTGCTCCTTGTTCTGGTAATTATGGGGTTGGAGCGAAGGTTTTTGATTCTATAGTTTACATAAATGTTTATGGGACATAAAAATAACCGAGTGTGAGACATACATGATTTGATTCTTTTAAGCGAGTTTAGCAAGGGTTTTTAATTTCATTTGACTTATATAAGTGTTATTGAGACGTCGCAAATATCCGAGCATTAGATACAAATGGTTTTATTTATTTAGTGGATGGATCACGTTAAAAGGGCGTTGGGTCAACATTTACACGAAAATCCTCTGGGGATTACAAACCTGGGCAAGATGAGGAGCAAAGTAGGTTAACAAAAATTCAATTTAAGTAACAAAAGAGTCCACGCTTGTCTCACAGTTAACAATTGAGGCTTGCAAACGAAATAGGGAGTTTGACAGGGAGTGAAAGGTTAATAGTTGTTGTTGATGTTAGAAGTTTGCATAAGGTAGTTACAGTCATAAAAATTCTAAATCTGTAAAAGTTGATTATGAGTAAAATTATCAGATATCTTATGTGAAGAATATTCAGTTAGATTTTAGCATATAATATTATTCATATGAGCACTAAATATAAGTGGTTTAATATAATTAAATTTTCTTATATGATTAATTAAATACAAACTTATCACGAATAATTATCGAAATACTTTTCTCATTTTCGAGATTTTGAACGCCCCCCCCCCCCATTCTCTGGAAAAAAAGGTATATGTTAGATTTTTTTATGGATTTTGGACAATAGTAGTAGTATTGTTGATAACATCATTAGGGTCGTGGCTCATAGCATTATTATTAGTTTAATTGTAATCCAATGGTTATCATTATCATGATCCTTATCATCATTAATATCATTATTTTAGTATTCATCATCGTTATTATAATTTGCACTTCTGGAATTAGCATAATATCCTTATTGTTATCAAAATTGATATATCTACTAACTTTCTTTTTACCCATGTGTAAAATGAGGGGAGAAAATAAATTTTTGATAATCATCATTGAATAGATTTCGCATATTAATACGACTCTTAAGAAATTATTAATTGCATATGAAGCATTTTTATAAAGTATTACTATTTTACTTACTACTTTTGCTTCTAGACTTTTTCTTCATAAAGATTTTCTTATAGAACAATTATCATGTATGATGGAAGAAAAGAACATTCCTCTTTATATCTGCTATACAATAAAGAGGAAGTGTCTCTTACTATAATTATTTTCTGACACGCTTAGGGAGAAGAAATACCCTGATGAGAGAAGTGGTAGTTAGGAAAGGGGAAGGAAGTTGGAAATGTTGAAACCTGTACATTTGTGTGTGTGCATGTATTTGCATAACTATCTAAATATTAAGCCTGCCCTTTTTGACGCGTCGCGTACACTAGTCTAGCAATGAATAGCAAAACATTTATCTCTAATATTATCTTTTTTGTTTCTCTTATTTTATGTTTTCTTCTTTTTTTCTCTCCATTTTCACTAGAATTTTCAAATTTCTTTACTGATATGTATCAACCTAGGACACTTTCATTCATTATCCTACTTATAGTTTCTGAAAAAAAAAAAAATATATTTTAGGCAGTGTTAATTTGAATACGATGGAATGTTCTCAGCTCAGCTACCAACCCTCAGAGAAGAGGAAAACATGAAGAGAAAACCCCCTTTTTGGGTTACTGGATGTTATCTCTTCTAAAATAAAATATAACTTTCTGATCATGAGTTTTCCAAACAACAATATTATCCGTAGTGTATCATATTTAGAAAATGTATGATGTACAAGTATTATATTATGTTTTACTTTATCAGATACTATGTGTTTTTCACTCCATACAGGCAATGTTTATCATTGAATGAAAAAACACACAATAAAAACAAAGATCTAGTCAACCCCGTAAAAGTGATAGAAAACTGAAATATTTTAAAGAGAAATTTGTATGAATTTTGAACAGAACGGAATAAAATGAACAGTTGCAGCATTACAAAAGCCAACATAATAACAAAAACAGGAAATATAATTAGAGGCAACAATGGTCTATAATTTTTCAAAGTGAAAGTAATGTTAATAATATCGAAAACATTTATAATAAAAAAGAAAATACTTTTAAAATTTGATATATCAACACAGACAATAAGCAAAGTAACAAAAAAAATAAACTTTGCAATAAAGAAAACATTTTATAATGAAAAGCTCAAAATCCAAGTATCCATTATAGTTATCAATATCACTTGTAACACTAGCTCAGAAGAAGAAAAGCATCGGGTAAAAAAGGTCCCACAGTCAGTAAATAACATCAAGAGAATCCTGTAAATTCAAAGGATATAAGCTAGGAAGTAAATCTTTCATCCACATTATTATGCTCCATCATCTTTCAGTGTCATAGTTTACAAAAACAACAATGGACTCTTGTTACTAAAAGACTAGTAGAACAATGGAAGACTCGTCGGACAAAGCAAGATAGCGACTATAACAAAGTTTGTCGTCTAATTTGATTTTTACAATGGGAAAAGAAACAAAAGAAGGGTATAAAATCATTTCATTATGTAAAATCCTTCTGTGAATATCAGTATTTCATTGTTAGGTTAATAAACGATTTCCTGGTGTTTTTTTTTTTTTTATCTAATTAGTAATATATCTTCACTATTCTTTTCTACGCGACAGCTTACTTATTTTTCATTAGATTTTGAAAGCATTAACAATTCACTCTTTGTAATCTCAATCAAGAGCTTTCTTTTTAACTTTCAAACTTTCCAGATTACTGTTTAGCTTACGCATAACATAAAAGGAAGGTCAATAATGTCTTAGAAGTAGAATTTGCCTGGCTGTAGGGAAGTGGTTAGGGGAGCATGATTACAGGATAAGACTTGTGTCAACTTGCAAAATTTATGAAGCGGTTTGTATGAAGATAACTTTCGGCACAACAGATTCATTTCCTATTCATAGTTGAAAGTAATTTATCTACATATCAGTGAATATGACTTATTCATTCTTGGCATTTACTCATATATATCTTTTTGTTTAACTTCATTCACACACACATACATACATATATATATATATATATATATATATATATATATATATATATATATATATATATATATATATATATATATATATATAGTACAACTTATATATATATATATATATATATATATATATATATATATATATATATATATATATATATATATAAAATATATATATATATATATATATATATATATATATATATATATATATATATATATAATATATATATATATATATATATATATATATATATATATATATATATATATATATATATATATATATATATATATATATATATATATATTTGTGTGTGTTTTGGGAGACAAACATCGGAATATTAGCTTGGAGAAGGACTATAGAATAAGAATAAATGATAAATACTTCCAAATTTTAATAAATCACAGGAAATAAATGTCATTTTCTTCGAGATTTAAAATTTGTGTTTGTAAATCCATTTTAGTCTATCTGATACTAAATTCTATTAGAATTTTGCTGTTATAAAAAAAAAATAAACACACTAAAAACGAGCAATATTTTGCATATTCCATTATTAGTGGAACCATTGTGAACGTTATCAAAGCACAGTTCATTTTCCTTCTCTTTTTTCATCCAGCAAAGCTATTTTTTTTCTATTTGTCAGTTCAATTTGAAACGTAATTAGTTTTTTTGGAGGTTTCAAGATAAAATTCAAAATATATTTTTTCTTTTTTAAATAAAACTTTCTTTAGGGGTAAATACTAATTATTTCAATAGGTTTTCAAGAAATAAGTATAATTCATAGTTTATTACGTTGGAACATGATTTTTTTTTTCTGGAGAAATTTCGCCTTTTGATTATAGATGGATCTTAATACTTGAATACGACCAATACTTATTTTAATCATTTGGTAGTTACCTGCTATAATAATAGTTGCTAATATTTTAGCAGGAGATATAATGATCGCTATCCCTTTCACAACCAGAATTTTTGAATCTAAAAGTCTTGAGTATATTTCATTTAAATAATAATCTTTTCTTGTAACTGTGAATTTTTATATATTTTTCCCTTCATACGCAATATTTGACTCTTTACATTATTACTAATGATACACAACACTAAGAGAGAGAGAGAGAGAGAGAGAGAGAGAGAGAGAGAGAGAGAGAGAGAGAGAGAGAGAGAGAGAGAGAGAGAGAGAGAGATTGTCACCATGACAGTGTTTTTCATAAAAGTCAAATTATTGGTCTAGAAATATTTAATAACTATTGTCCTTCAATTTTACTCACAATTCACGATTCAGTGAAAATTAGTTTTGAAGAATTTCTTTCCTACTGTATTTTTGATAATTTTTTTTTTTTTTTTTTTTTTTTTTTTTTTTTTTTTTTTTTTTTTTTTTTAGTTATAAGATACGCATATCAAATACACTTGTGCATATGTAGGTGGGCCTTATTATGCATATCAATTTCCATTCATATCGTAACAATGACATTTTTTTTCTCTCAAAGAAGCTCGCTCAAAGGTATAAAAAATATTCGTAGTCATAATACCATATTTTAGCATATAAAGTAATAAGTACATCAAAGACTGTAATTAGATTCTATGAAATACTGAATTATGCATAATTTAATGTTAACAAACAAGCAATTTCACACAATACCACAATTGTATGGTTCTATGAATGCAGATTTATATCAGCTAAATGTAAGCCGTTTTAATCCAAATGAACACTTTTGCGATTATACATATGTTAATGAATTCATTTTATAACGATATAATTATAACAAATCTATGTAAAAAGATTAAAGTCATTAACCTTTTATCTAGTTCTGGTGAAATAACTTCTGGAATTTACACTTATCATGTTAATATTTCAAAATCATACTATATATATATATATATATATATATATATATATATATATATATATATATATATATATATATATATATAATATATATATATATATATATATATATATATATATATATATATATATATATATATATATATATATATATATATATATATATATATATATATGTATATATATATATATATATATATATATATATATATATATATATATATATATATAAGTATATATATATATATATATATATATATATATATATATATATATATATATATATATATATATATATATATATATATTATATGTGTGTATATATATATACTCTAAATATATGTATATATATATATATATATATATATATATATATATATATATATATATATATATATATATATATATATATTTATGTGTGTGTGTGTGTAAATATATACATATATATGTAATAGTTAGAATAGTAATATTACATGTTTAAAACAAATGACGTAATATGTCATGTTGGTTGGAAGAGCTAACCCTGGGATTTGCTGTAGTCATTCAAAATTGTAAACAGGATGTATATTGCAGACCTCGCAGATTGACATTCTTTCTTAACGTCAACACATTGTCTCCTCGTGTGAAAGTTTGTGACGTCACCGGATGCAGGTGTCTTCCGATTCCGTCACTTGGCTAAATTAAAGCAAGCATACGATATTTGTGATATCGGTAATTTATTCAGTTCATATCTAAACTTCACCAGAATTGGTCATGTGGACCAACACAGCTTCCTCCAGTGATGGAGATGTTTAACTCTGTTGTTTATAAAAAATAAAACTTAAAAACCATTAAGATGTATTCAGTAAACCATTTAAATACATCTGAAACAACTCATACTCAAATGTGTGCTTAAGACAGTAGCACACCAATAAATGGTGGCAGCGATTAAACTCTAAGACAGCGGTTAAACTCTAAGACAGCGATTAAACTCTAAGAATTAGAGAAATATCTTCAAGACTTCAAAATAAATAGCTGTAAAACCAGAGAAATATCTTCAAGACTTCAACATAAAAGCTGTAAAACCAGAGAATGATCTTCAAGACTTCAAAATAAAAGCTGTAATACCTGATAAAGATCTTCAAGAACTCAAAACTATCTACAAGAATCTACAATTTTGACTAAGTCCAACGGAAAAACTAACATCAACATATGTTAGTATACAACTTGAATCTTCAATCAACATCCTAGGAAACCCAAGGACTGGCGTTCAACAATTGCAAGACATATCCAGGAAGAACTACATTCAACAAGAAACTAGAACGAGACATCGCTAACAAAACATCAAGAGAGAGAGAGAGAGAGAGAGAGAGGACGTGTCGACTTCATATAAAGCTAAGTACAGAGATTTTGTATTCATTTCAGTTTGGGCAGTGAAGTGTAGTTATCACAAGTCGTTAGTCAATTATTACTGGGGTGAGTGAATTCCTAAACTTTGTTATAAGAAACTCCGAATTCTCATTTAGGATTTTTCTTTCTTTGTGCTAATTCCTTTTTCTTTCATAAACTCTTGGGGGGAAATGTATTGGGATTAGTAACATTGTTGGGGGAATTTTATTATACATATGCGTTTACGCAGTGGGCGTCTGTACTCATATAGATATTTTGATAGGATTGAAAGGGGTCAAAGAGATAGAAAAAAAAAAATACAGCAGTCATGGCTCCTCCTGTCAGCCCTACCCCTGGACCTAGTGGTGTAGGCCAGGCTAATCCTCCTCCAATTGTGACGCTTGTAAATGCCAGGTCAGCAATCCTTCCTTTTCAAGGTCGTGTCAACGGGTTCTTGCCACAAAATGTGGAGTCATGGATTTCATCCGTTGATGCCCATTTAAATGCCAAACAAATCGTAGATCCTTTTGTACAATTACAAGAAGCTAAAAGTTTTATAGATTTTTCTAAGGGGGATGCGAGTGCGTATTTAAGAGGTGTTTCATTTCAGGAAGCAGTTACTTGGGATGATTTCAAAGTTAGGTTACGCGCGATTTATGGGGGTGAGGAAGCTTTGGATGTAGTGTTAACGTTACGAAATACACTTAATCAAGCCACTATGAATCGGCTTAATGTTGTTGAGAGAGCAGCTCTCATAGCTGATAGGCTTAACGAATATCAGGACATTTTAGGTAATTCCACTTGGGTTACTAACGATAATATCTCCGTGAAAGATTTTTTACGATTAATGTATTTAACTTGCATGACACTTATGTTGCCTGAAGCTTTAGTGCGGTGCTTTGATAAGAAGTTAATGCCTGCAAGTACGGAATTGGATGTCTATAAACAGATAAAGAAACACATGTCCAAGTGTCCAGATCTCGATCCCGTGTTAACTCAAGTTTTTGCTAAGAATGAAACAAAACCACAAACAGTGAACGTAATTAACAATCCAGTAGCGGGAGTGACGTGTTACAACTGCAAACGTCAAGGTCACATAAGCGCAGACTGTAGAACGAAATTTTGTTCAGTTCACAACACAGCATCACATTCTTATAGTCAATGTTACGCGCGTAAGACACAACAATATCCTAGAAATACACAGTCAATTCCACAGTCAGTTCCATATGGAAATAAAAAGAAAAATCCTCATTTTAACAATAAGAAGAAACAAAAAAATGTCAATGCAGTTCAGAGTCCGAAACAAACAAACACTTCTTCAAATATCGCTGAGCCTGGGCCATCAAACCAGACCTCGCAAAGTCAGCCTAATTTTCAGAATGTGCAGAGCAAAGCAAATACCACATAGTTAACTCTAGAGGGGAAGAGAGTGATGTTGGGTCAAGGTCATTTATGTCAACATCAATAGTATTGAATAATCAATTTAATGTTTTATCAGATAATTGTGAGACAATAAATTTTCCTATGAAACACACGGCCGAATTAAGTAAAACAGTGCATGCTCCCGTAGATTTGCAACGAATTCATACAATAATAAGCCAAAATGAGTTACGGCCAACCTTATATGCTGTAAATTTAGAACACAAATCCTTTACGTTATTTTTTGACTCTGGTAGTCCACGTAATATTATGGATTTGAAGACGCATCATTTGTTGTTTTCGAACTTTCCGATTGAAAAATCAGGAATTAGAATTTCAGGTATAGGAAATAATGAATTAAACGTCATAGGCATAACTCATATTCAGTTCAGAGTCGGTAATCGCACGTTTGCCGATACATTTGTTGTTGTGAAAAACATTAATATGTATCCAGCTGTAATTATAGGATACCCATCTATGGGAAATCAAAACATTATCCTAGCTCCTGCAAAGCACGGCGTGTATATCAAAGGGAAATTCTATAAGTCTTCTAATGCTTTAAAGTCAGTTTTGGATAAAAAGAAGACGACAAATGTAACCGTAACGTACGTTGAAGAACCAATAACTTGTCTCACTAATAAAGAAATAATATACGCGACCCAGCAGAATTCTCGTTCACCCGTAATATCATCTTGCACGCAATATATCGAACCAAACATACCTTCGAATTTAATAGTGCAAATAAAGAAAACACTACCGGGATCTGAAATATTAATCCTTTCCGATACTTTGAAAACAAACGGATTGTCTGTCACACAAGCTATTTATACAGTAGGCTCACATCAGCAATGTAATATCGAAGTCTGTAATCATTTAAATAACACTTTAGTAATTCACAAAAATCAACATATCTTGGATGTAGAAGTTTATAAACATCGTATTCTTACCGTTGCTGAAATCAATCACTCTCAATCAGTTGCGGATGAATCCCTTTTACGATCTATTAGAAATAAAATCAGTAAGGAAATTCAAGACGAAGAAATTCAGCAGAAAATTTTAGAACTTTTAAATAAATATACAGATGTTTTTTCCACTACGGATGGATCCTTAGGAAAAACAGATGTGATCGAGCATCAAATAAGGTTAAAAGACAAGAAAAAAATTATATATGTACCCTCGTACAGACTCCCTATGAAATTCCAGAATGAAATAAATGATGAAGTAGGTAAAATGTTAGAGGAAGGAGTCATTAGAAAATCAAATAGCCCTTATAATTTTCCTTTAATAGTTGTACCGAAAAAAGATCGAACATGGCGTATCTGCGTCGACTTTCGTCGTCTAAACGAGGAAACGATCCCTGATCGATTCCCAGTGCCATGTACTGACGATATTTTGTCTTTGTTAGGTCAGAATAAATATTTTACCAGTTTGGACTTACTTAAAAGCTTTCACCAGATATCATTAGAAGAAGATAGTATCCCATACACAGCCTTCAGCACAGCCAGGGGACATTATGAATTTTTACGGATGCCTTTTGGTTTACGTTGTGCTCCTATAACATTTACAAGAATGATTAACATAGTGTTTGGAGACTTGTTAGGGGATATATTGCATGCCTATATGGATGATCTTGTAATCTTTTCCAACACCTTAGAAGAACATCTACGTAAGTTAGAACTAGTACTACAGAGATTAAGACAACATAACTTAAGGGTAAAGATTAGTAAGTGTGAGTTTTTCAAAACAGAATTAATATATTTGGGTTTCATGGTGTCAAGCCAAGGTCTTAAAGTAGTCCATGATAAGGTGTCGGCTATACGTAATTTTCCCATACCTACTAATGTCAAGGGAATACAGCAATTTCTGGGTTGTAGTGGATATTACAGGCGTTTTATACGCAACTATTCAATAATAGCCGCTCCTTTAACTGATCTTACGAAGAAGGGCGTAGATTTCATATGGTCTGAGCAACATCAACAGGCGTTTAATACTTTGAAAGATGAACTGTGTAGTTCTCCTATCTTAAAATTTCCTGACTTCGGTAAGGAATTCTTCATTGCAACAGACGCCTCAGACTTAGGAGTAGGAGGGGTATTGCTTCAGCAATAAGATAAACAGTTTTTCCCGATAGCTTTCTATTCTCGAAAATTGAGAACTTCCGAAAGTAAGTATGCAGTAATAGACAAGGAAGGACTAGCTATTGTTAATTCGCTAGTGCATTTTAAGTTCATAATTTACGGTTATCCCGTTAAGGTTCTTACTGACCATAAACCACTAACAGAGTTCTTTAAAGGCTTCAATCACAGCCCTAAACGAACTCGGTGGCATTTAATCATTCAAGATTTTGGCGCAAGAATCGGGTATTTACCTGGGAAAGCAAATATCATTGCGGATGCATTATCACGCAACCCCGTGTCATCTTGTACGGAGTCTTTAGCTGAATTAATAGATATATCAACATCCATGCCTATTGTTAAAACGATATCTGAACAAGAAGATTTAGGCTGGAGTGCTGAATTGTTACAGACTGAGCAAAGAAAACATCAGAAAATAGAAACAATTATAAATGCTTTGAAAGGCAATCATAAAGAAAAAGAATATATAAAGTATAAGCAGCAGAATTATATAATCAAAGATAATATTCTGTGTAGGACTGTGACAAGGAAAACCCGCAATACACCACATGTAACTAACGACCAGGTAGTAGTACCAATCTCACTTATTTCCACTGTCCTGAATTGGTTGCATTCAAATCCATTACATGGACACCCTGGGTTCTCATTAATGTCACAGAAAGCCAAATCATTGTTTTATTGGCATACAATGCTTACAGATATAAAAAGACACATAGCTAATTGTCGCACATGTCAGGAAAACAAAGGGCATACGAAAACACCTGTCAGCTTAGGAGCTTATCCTGTTCCCAATCAACCCTTTGAAAGAATACATTTAGATTTGTTAACAGGATTTTACGAGTCAGACAGAGGAAATAAGCACCTCTTAGTAATTATAGATGCTTTAACTCGATATACAGAACTAATAGCGCTTAAAACTAAAACTGCGATTGAATGCGCTAGGAAGTTTTACGAGTGTTACATTTGTAAACATGGAATTCCACACATGATAATCTCAGACTCGGGTGGTGAATTTAATAATCACTTTCTTACCTCATTGTGTGAATTCCTCAACATAAAGAAGGTTAATACCATGATATATCACCCAGAGTCGAATGGGCTAGTGGAAAGAGCAAATAGGAAGATATTAAATATATTGAGGGTAACACTAGGGGGATCAGACCCCAACTGGGATATTGCAATACCGGCGGCACTGAGTACTCTGAATCATTCATATCATATATCAATTAAAATGTCACCGCATGAAGTATTGTATGGTACCCCAGTTAGAACACCTTTCCATGTATTAACGCCTACAACTAATCTATCAAATCCTTTAAAAGAATGTATAAATGCAAGTATAAGTCGATATGATATCCTTTGAAAGAATTTAGAAGAATCACAAATCATAATGAAAAGAAATCATGATAAAATAGCGAAACCAACTAAAACATATACCGTGGGTGATAACATCTATATTCAAATCAATGTCAGAAAAGGGCTCAACTATAAACTAACACCTAAGTTTGAAGGCCCATTTAACATTTTGGAAACATTAACGGCCAATAGGTTTAGAATTCAAAACGTAGCCCAACCCACGGATGAGAGAATAGTAACATTGTCTCACATAAGAAATTAAAAAGAAAAGAGAGGAAAAGAAGTGAGGAAAAATTTTATTTTGTGTGACTAAAAATTTTCTTTTTAATACAGGAGTAATTACATATATTTTTTCTCGTTACAGGTTTCCAAGATGAACTTTTTGTTGTTGGGAGTGATATTGTTCGCTCAGACATTTTTCTCGTATGGGATGAGTTCTAAGACTAAAAATATATATTTTAAATATGGCAATATAGTTGAAAGACAAGAAGACATTTTTATTACATCAACCAACGTAATTGTCGAAGTGCATATGCAAGCAATTTTTCTTCAAGAGAATGATGTCACTAGCTTAAGAACCGCCATTTTAAGGTTTTCTGCATCATTGGATGAGTTGCATAGGAGACATTTTCATTTGACTACTAAGAGTTTGCTTGGATCAACATTAAAAGTTGCAGAGATGCTATCTGATGACTTGAAAAATAAGACTGGCGAGACAGGATCTTTGGCTTATGACCTTTTGATGTGGACTGTAGGACACGAACATAAAGAAAGACGGAATCCGTTCATTTATGCTGCATTAAGCATCTTTGGGTCTGTTGCAAGTTTAGGTTTAGGACTTTCCAATCGTCTTAAAATTAGTAATCAAAATAAGAAAATTGAGTTCTTGACTCATAAAGATGAATTGATTATGTCAGAACTAAGGGATCAGTTAGCTTCAATCAATAAAATTATGGATTTGTTAAATGAACATTCAGATAATATCGTTCAAATTATGGAAGTACAGGATTTGTTGGCAACATTAACGTATTATGATTCAAAGATAGATCACATACATAACAGAATTGCACATTTCATTGAGAAATCCAAGGATTATGTAGAAGCTATCACGTTAGCAACTAAAGGTGTATTGTCGCCACATTTGTTGCCTATACGTTAGTTAAAATTAGTTCTGGAGAACGGAAGGGATAAACTAGGCTATGTTCCTTTGTTAGACGAACATAGGTTAGAATTTTATTACAGCCTAATTACAGTAAACATTGATAATAACAAGATTAGGATTACAATTCCCTTTGATTCATCTGATGCCTGGCAATCTTACAGGATATCACCATTTCTGACTTTCATGACGAATCACTCAAATCCAGTAATATCCAGTTTGACAGGACACGTATTGATTTCCCCAGACAAGGAAACATATACGGTCATTAAAGACTTAAATCAATTAACTCACTGTTCAGACGCAATGGATAGAAAAATATGTACAGCTGACTCATTTGAATTCCGTAAAAACTTAATGGATTCATGCGAGTTAGGTATAGTGCTAGACGGTGCTCTCTCCCATACAAGTGAGAATTGTCTGGATAAGCTTTATCCCTTTGACAATAAAGAATTCAATTGCAGACTAAATAATGGCTCGTGGATACGATACGACAAGGACGGCTTCAATGTATCATGCCCTGACGGATCCACATCCTTCAACCACATCTTCGTCGCAGCAGATGGCTGTATCGGGACTTCCCCGAATTCCATGGTGACTGGTCTACGGACAATCATCAGAGAACGAGCTTACTTCGCGAACTTCACGTGGACCTCTACAATGCCAGCACTTCCTCTCCCTTACAACGGTCGTGTGGCAAAGCAATTGATGAAACTTACCGAAAAGGACCACCTGTCACCGACTTATAAAGAGATTCTTCACCCCATAATATTGGCTAGTTTGAGTGTCACGGCGATGATATTTATCGCCGTGAACATACTTGTTTGGCGTAGGTTACGGCACAGCAAGCAGCTACAAAGGAACGAGTTGCATAGCCCTGACAATACCCCCTACCTGATCCAGTTCAAAGCTGTATGAGTGGCCACCTCATTCGCTAAGGGAGTAATTTGTCGGGAAGATGTTTGTATGAAAAGCTGATTAGTACGCTAGTAATATGTAATTAAAGAAATTCTCTACATTTTCATTGTTAAAAATACATTTAAAATAACATTTAAAAATATAAATAAAATAAAAAGGATATAAATCATTTTTTTCTCTCGGCATCTAATAAAAGTATATAAGCCGGAATGTTAAAAAAAAAAGAAAAGAGAAAAAAAAAATATGATAAAATATATAACAGAATCTATGGGCATCTAATAAAATATATCAGCCCTATATATAAATATATATATATATGTACGAAACCGTGGTACGTGTACGTACCAGGAATTCGTATTTGTGCACTAAAAATTGAGTATCTTGTTTCTGACCAAGGTAACAATTATTCTTTATCAAGTTACCGAATCATTTGTAAGTCAGAATTTGTTTTGTTTTTTGGTACCATGTAATCATTTGCTAGCAATGTACCATATATATGATCTTGGTTTTATCATGCATTTTTCTTTTTGCTTTGGTAATATCTTTTTTGTATGCATTATTGTTATTATTTTTTGATGTGCCTATTTGGACATTCGTCCTCAGTTGGTTATGGCTAATGTTAAACAAAGAATAATACGTATGTCCAGTCACACCTAATAACCATGTTTCGGCTTGTTGTTAAATTTTTGTAAAAAAATTGAGATAGCTGGCCGAGCTTATGTAATAGTTAGAATAGTAATATTACATGTTTAAAACAAATGACGTAATATGTCATGTTGGTTGGAAGAGCTAACCCTGGGATTTGCTGTAGTCATTCAAAATTGTAAACAGTATGTATATTGCAGACCTCGCAGATTGACATTCTTTCTTAACGTCAACACATTGTCTCCTCGTGTGAAAGTTTGTGACGTCACCGGATGCAGGTGTCTTCCGATTCCGTCACTTGGCTAAATTAAAGCAAGCATACGATATTTGTGATATCGGTAATTTATTCAGTTCATATCTAACCTTCACCAGAATTGGTCATGTGGACCAACACAGCTTCCTCCAGTGATGGAGATGTTTAACTCTGTTGTTTATAAAAAATAAAACTTAAAAACCATTAAGATGTATTCAGTAAACCATTTAAATACATCTGAAACAACTCATACTCAAATGTGTGCTTAAGACAGTAGCACACCAATATATATACATATATATTTATATATATATATATATATATATATATATATATATATATATATATATATATATATATATATATACACATATATATATATAAATATATATATATATATATATATATATATATATATATATATATATATATATATATATACATTTATAAATACACATACATATATGTATATATATTTAT
>NC_090742.1:99349467-99369467 GCF_036898095.1 Palaemon carinicauda | reverse complement strand
ACATTTCGTTATCCGTGTATGAAACTGGTCTTAATACGATATTTATAACATTTTAGGGAACGGATAGTTTTCAGTTTGGTTAGATTAGCATCTTGCAATTATGCTTTATATGAATACAGGTTTATATTACACTGTCAGATTAACTTTCTTTAAACACGAAATGAATGAAAGTAAATGCTTTGAACTGTTACACCCAAGTACTGCATGGAAACACATTTACACTTTTCCCAGTGAAACGGTATATTAAAGAAAGTTAAAAAACATTTTTTGTTTACTTCTTGCTATTCATTTGCTCATAGACGACTTCAAAGCGTGAAAATTTATCAAGATAAAATACATTTCTAGAAAGTTAAATAAAAATCAATTGCTAAAAGCCAGTAATATTCTCACACAAACATTGAAATCATAGAGACATATCTTGAATGAAATGCGGGAATACCTGGTATTAGCAACTGACTGCATGGAAAGTTTTACTATTTCCCTTAATTTTTTTTTATTATATTATAAAAGAAATATTCATGTTCAATGATGTTCCTGAAAAAATGTTTCCCTCATAAATATAAAAGGCACAACCTCCAATGGCATAAGAAAATTCTATTGAAACATATTTTCAGCGTCATTTTCAGTAAACTGTTACCTTTAGGAGGAAACAAATTTACCTGTGACATGAAACAGAATTTTTTCTTTGATCTAAAGTAAGAATGGCGGAAGTTTGACTAAACGAGAAACTAGAAGTTGGTATAATTATGATCAAGGAACAGCAGGGTTTCTTCTGGAAATATTTCCCCCAATTGAAGTGAAAAATCTTTGGTATTATATCTTATAATAAGAAATGAATGAAGTATGAAAAGGAATCAAGTACAATACTGCTTTTTTTTTATGTCCTCCTCCACATCTGTTTCGTTCCTCGAGATCCACCCAGTGATTTCCAATATCCAATAATATATTAGTTCCAAATTTTTAAGCATCCTACTATTGAAGGTCATTAGCACTAAAATAAATCTAAAAATACCGCAAACATAGTATAATGATGAAACTTTATGTGAATTTATCAATATGTTCTTCAAGGCAAGTGAAAAATAAAATGTTATAACAGCCTTCTCCTTGACATTCCACACTTGTTCCCAAACAGTTGAGACAGTATTTATTACTTTATTTTGTTTTCTTATTTCGGAAGATATACATTTATAACTGACAACCTGCAGCAAACATTGTGGTATTACTTCCTTATATGTCGTAATTAAGGCTAAACCATTATTTTATTAGACAAGCAACTACCATGTTAAAATCTGTAGGTGTGTAAGGAAGCCATATCAACATCCATATCTATTGGTAGGAGGTTTCTTTCAACTTCCATATGTTGATTTACTTCTATATGTATATTTACCTAGAAAACAAGAGAATTCTCAGTTAATTATTTGTATTGTTTATATATCTTGTTTACTAGTGACCTACTGCCCATGTACTTTGCCATAAGTTGTAATAAAAAGTACAATATCATATTAGAATATGAAAGCAGCATGAGGATTCTTATTTTCAGTTCTTACACACTTAATATTTTATGTAAAAAGAAGGAACAGCAATGATGAAATAGTCTTTTAATGGGATCTCATATACGGTACATAAAAAAAAAAACATATCTTTATAAGCAAGTGCACACACACACAAGTAAAATTGGGTAAGTCATTTTGTTATGCTTTGGCTTACAGTTTTCCAAAAGATGAGGGTCTTGCAAAAAAAGGTTTAGGGTTTACACGTCGTACAATCTTTCCTCCAAGAAAGTATTTTCATTTTCGTTTGATGCTTTTTAATGAACTTTTCCTTATCATACCAAGATAATTGAAATAAATGGAAGATTACCACGGAGAGAGTGCCAGTTAGGGAATCATGTGTTTTCACTCAGATGTGTAAATGAAAATTTAATATCTGTAGCCTAGGAAGCTCAAGCGCAGATATAACCCTACCAAAAAAATATGAAATTATTGGCCTCAACCGATTTTATTGTAAAACCATTCTTCTAGATCTTAATTACCTCTTCGACATATTCAATGTTGTTGTAGTTATTATTTGTCTTTTTCATGTTTTCATAGATCTACTTTTTATCACATCGTACCTCTTGGTTTTATGTTTTTTATTCCAACAAAGTAGAGCTGAGGCTAAAAACAGATTGAATCAAGGATTTGATCTTTAGCTAATGTGGTACTGTATATGAGTGCAAGAGAGTGTGATTATGTATTTGTATGAATCTATATTGGCGCGTATTTAAGATATATCCTTCCGGGTTATTAGGATGCCCAAGTATCTGACTATTCAAGGTATTTCAATTAAAAACTTTACGACTGTTTCTCAAACGAAATGCCATTCTTTCAATACCACCTGTGAACATTGCATAATATTCGACTGAATGTCATAAAATTCTATACACGAATTCCAAACAAATGCGATCAGAATTATTGGAGAAACTCTCATAAATAAGATTTTGAATATAAACTGAGTTACATTTTAGAGTGAGAAATCGTAAACACTCAAATTCGTTCCATCCAATAGCCCGCACCCCCACCCTAATATATAAATATATATATATATATATATATATATATATATATATATATATATATATATATATATATATATATATATATATATATATATATTTATATATATAAATATATATATATATATATATATATATATATATATATATAT
Organism: Palaemon carinicauda; assembly: GCF_036898095.1. Lineage (NCBI taxonomy): Eukaryota > Metazoa > Arthropoda > Malacostraca > Decapoda > Palaemonidae > Palaemon > Palaemon carinicauda. Next base: position 99,366,761 of record NC_090742.1, on the reverse strand, counting down.
ATATATATATATATATATATATATATATGTATATATATATGTATATATATACATATATACATATATATATATATATATATATATATATATATATATGTATATATATGTATATATATAAATATATATATATATATATATATATATATATATATATATATATATTTATATATATATATATATATATATATATATATACATATATATACATATATATATATATATATATATATATATATATATATATATATATATATATATATATATATGTATATATATATATATGTATATATATATATATGTATATATATATATATATATATATATATATATATATATATATATATATACATATATATATATATACACACACACACGTATATATATATATATATATATATATATATATATATATATATATACATATATATATGAGTATACATACATATATATATATATATATATATATATATATATATATATATATATATATATATATATATATATATATAAATATGACTTTTGCATTTATATTATTGTTTTATTGTTAAATGTACATGGTTTACTATTTTCGTTTTATTATTTACGAAGATATATATGTTTTTTTTTCATAATCTTTGTAATTAAAATGGGCAATAATTTCAAGTTAGTTTTCGTTAGAATAGTTCATTAGTATTATAAAACTAATATACCATTGGAAAAGTATCATTTCCTCCTACATCTATTGACGCAAAGGGCACCGGTTAAATTTCCCATGATGTCTCTCTCTAATTAATTTTTTACTTCTCAATTCATCATATATTTCATACTTCAGAGTCCTCAGCCTTGTAAATCTGGGTCTTCCAAGTCTTCCCGTAACTTTTGGAACCCAGATAAGATTTTAGTGAACTAATCACTCTTTGGGAGTGTGAATAACAGGGCCAAATAATCTACTCCTCACAATGTGTAATCCACATAAGGCACTCGATTAATCTCTCTTATAGTTTCATTTGTAATCGTGTCCTGCTATTAAGCTTCCAATATTTTTCTGGGGCTTTACTCTCTAATCTAAAAAATCTGTTGGATATTGTTCCATTGTCACACCACGACTCATGTCCATATAGTAACACTAATCTCACTCTAACTGATATATAGCCTGATTATAATATGTAACTACTGGCAATTTGGTTTCCAAATTTTACTTAACCTAGCCATTGTCTGAATTGCTAGTTGCCATTTTTCATTAAATTCCTAAATTCCAGTTCTGAAGCCCGTTAATTATAGATCATAGTTACTAATTATTTAAATGACCCTAACACTTCCCATCTCTTCGATGTATATTTCATATTCCATTGCATTTTCCGTTCACATCACCCCTGTCTTTTTTTTTTTTTTTATTTATTTGTTTTTCCTGATTTACTTTTACCAATCCAGTCTAATCCCTTTTCACCCACCCAAACAATTCTATACGTTTCCAAATCAATAAGAAGTATAAACAGCATAGGTGACAACACATTCCCTTTGAGTACTCCACTGTTTCTGGAAATTCATTTGATAGGAATCCATAAACATTAACTTAGCCTAAAATTTACATAATTTAGATGAACGCCATAATATCATACGACTCTCTACAAATATGGCCGGTGCACACTCTCAAAAACTTTTTCATATAAAAAAAAACCACTAAATCATTGCTCTAGTTTTTGTAAATCTCAGCTTTTCATTGATATTATTCTCTTCTCTCTTTTGGAATAATCATACTATATATTTTCATGACATCTGACGTAAGTATGAAGACTTTATAATTTTACCAATCATTCAGGACTCTATTTTTCACTCTAATCCTAATTCTCATTTATCAGGTTTTCCGTCTGTACGCTAGATTCTACAAAATAATTTCATAAATATTCTTGGGGTCACTGCTTTTTCAACTCAGAAGTTATTCCATCGTACCCAGGGGCTTTCAATCTCTTGAGAATTTTTTTTTATTATAATAGCATCAACTACAAAGACACTAAATTTATTACATTCACCAGGTATATCAATCAATTTATTCCCTTCATATCTCCCTTGCATGACCTCACTGAAATTTTCCATCGAATGTTGCCTTTCTTCACCTTCTGTTGTTATAACAGAACCATATCCTTTTGTATGGGTATGTGCTTCTTCTTCTTCTTTTTTCGTCCGGAGGGATTTCATTGATACTTCTATGAAGAATTCTTACACCATAGTCATAGTAAGCCTTATTTGCTTTCCTGTCTAAATATTCACTCCAGTCATTCCTATTGTTTTTTGTGATCTCACTATCAATACTGGAATTTTCATTACTTCCTCAAAAACTTTCAGCAATATATTCTGGCATTTATATCCTTTTTACAGTATTGCAAAAATATTTTTTATATCATGTTACGATCCTAAAATCGTTACAGGTTCTTTTAATAAGCAAAATAAATATCAACAACACCGATTGAAATTAGGGATATGAATATAAAAAGAACACACAAAAAAACACAGCATGTTTATTCACAAACTTTCAAAGAAAACTATAGTTACTTCTTCGGTTACTTCAACTGACAAACCAAACCAACCAAAAGACCAACAGAAAGGGAGAACAGTCAATAAGATGGAAATGCTTAAGAATAGTTTTCTGCAGCTGCTGAAACGACACTGATACGGAGACTTCGGGTTTGAGAACGTTGCAGAAAGGCAGCTGAAGTTCATATGAAACTAGCACAATGACCAGATTCGAAGACGTCACAAAAGAGGTGGCATCAAGAAGGGACGTCAGAGGTCTTCATCCAAGAATTCGATGATACTATTGAATTAAGGCTTGACAACGTTGTAGGAGGGCGGCTGAAATTCAGATGAAACTGGCACGATGACCGGATCCAAAGACATTACAAAAGGGGTGGCATCATTAAGGGACATCAGAGATCTTCTTCCAAGGATTTGATGATACTGTTGAACGAAGGCAGGCTGCAGGCAGTATTGGCTATTTCTTGTCACAAGCAGGGAGGGCTGGCTACTTCAATTTGTCTCTTCTTCTGGGCTATAGCAAGATCTTTTGGAGATAAGCTTTTGTTGTCTGAAAGGAAGGTTAGAATCTAGCTCTATCAGACTTCTGGTCTTCCCTGTTTATTATCTCACTAGGACTTGTATCTTATTTGCTGCAGACATAGTTCCTCTTTTGCCTTATGTCCTGTCCTATCTCTCTTGGACAATCTCTTCTTGAAGTTTATATACCCATGTACGGGTGGAGTTATTTACAGTTGGCAGTGGTTATCTCCATAGAAGGCGTTTTTTTTTAACAATTCTGCATCTCTACTGGCTTCCTCAAAAACGCCTACTTCGATCAAGCCATGGAAGCTTCTAGAAGAAATTTCTGATGCAATCCGGACCACGTGTTAAATCGTAACAAAAGGGTAGCACGTGCTTCCATCTTGACATATATCCTAAACAAGGATTTCCCTCAGGCTTGGTTTCTCCAAATATGCTGACTCCACCAATTACGACGATGACATCAGGGTCAAAGTAGGACAGTTCCCTTATCACGGCAGGTGCTCTCGGCAAGGCTTGGTTTACTTCCAAAATGCTGATGAAGATGAAGAGATGACAGGATTGCCCAAACAGGGCCACAGTCGAATCTCGTCTCACTTCGCTGCTCACACTGGGAATTGATATTTTTGTGTTTCAGTATATCCTTTTTAAAGTATTGTATCTACCCCTGACACGTTCCCCCCCCCAAAAAAAAAAAATTCTACTGATTTTCCTTTTTTTTAAGAAAACTCATTCATCCCTGAACTGAGGAACATCTCCATGAAACTCCAACTTAATATCAGGAAAACATTCACTCAACACGAAGCTGCAGCAAAAAAAAAAAAAAAAAAAAAAAAAAAAAAAAAAAAAAAAAAAAAAAAACTGGTGAAAAATATACATAAAACAAACTTTTTATTCTTATTCTGAAAAATCTCTGGAAAGGCTATCAGCTTTAACGTTATTCTTTCCTTTTATATGAATTATCTTCAGATTATAATCTTGTAGCTCTAAACTTCAACGCAGGAAACGCTTATTCTTATTCTTAAATCTTTCTGAATAAACTAATGGATCATAATCTGTTTACACAGTTAAAAAAGGCTGAAACTAAACTAAACAATTCCTTTTCAATAGTTGAATAATTTTGTTGAGTTCAGTTTCTTTGAATAATATGCGACTGGGTGCTTGGTTCCATTCACTTCTTGTAACAAGACTCCGCCTATACCAATGTAACTAGCATCGATCGTAAAATAAATTCCTTGCTAAATTCAAGTAACAACGATACTGGCTCGTGAAGCATTGCTTTAATTTATTAAAAGCTTCTACACATTCCTCATAAAAAACAAATCTCCGTCCCTTCTTAAAAAGATTAGTTATAGGAGCGCTTATTTCTGAAAAATTGGGTACAAACCTATGGAAATATGAAACCATCCCGAGAAATCTCATGGCGTGCTTTTTAGTTGTTGGAATAGGGAAATTGATGATAGCTTTTGTGTTCCCATTTGTAAGACAAATCATACCGGAACCTACTTTATGCCCTAAATAAGTGATATAGGTTTTCCCAAATTCAAATTTCTTTAAATTTAATGCAAGGTTTGCTTTTTCAAGTGCTCTCAGGACTTTGGCTAAAATTTGTAATTGTTCTACCCATGTTTCTGAGAATATAACAAGATGATCTAAATACACGACACAGTTTTCAATACTATTCAGAACTTTACTCATTCATCTTTGGAAAGTACTGACTACATTTCTTAAACCAAGAGGCATTACTTTAGGTTCATAACTACCGAACGGTGTTATAAAAGCGGATATTTTCCTAGCTTGTCTGCTTAGAGGTACTTGCCAATAACCTTTGGCCAAATCAAGCTTGAAGATGAATTTAGCATTTCCGATCCTATCTAAGCAATCGTCGATCCTGGGAAGTGGAACATTACTTTGCTTAGTAATATTGTTTACTTTTCTGAAATCAATGCACAACCTATCTGTTCCATTTTCCTTTTTTTACTAGAACTATCGGAGAACACCATTCACACTCGCTAGGAACTATCAAATCATTATCTAACATATATCTAACTTTCTTTCGTACTGAATTTTTTTCTCTGGACTCAAACGTTACTGACTTTGTCTAAGGGGTTTAGTGTCTTGTAACTCACTATCATGTTCTAAAAGGTTAGTTAAACATAATTTATTACTAACAGTTTCTGGATAATTTGGAAAAAAACAATATATAATTCACTCAGTTTTTCTTCTTCTAAGCTAGAGGTAAACAACTTGAAATTCTTAATCACATCAGAGTTTTTCTCAAAACTAATTTCTCGCTGCATCACAATTATTAATGTTACTGGGCGTTCGTTGTATTTCTTTAGCAAGTTTATGTGCAGCCACTTAGTTCTATGTCTACCCATATCAATTAAGTAATTCAAATTTCCCCTTTTTCCTAAAATATGATAAGGACCTTCGAACTTATAAGATAATAAGGGACCTCTTTTCTGAATTAATACTTGGACTTTATCTCCCACACGGAAATTTATCTCCTTTGCCTTAGGATCGTATCTTCTTTTAGTTTCCCCTTGATTGTTGCTCTCGTTTTCTATTGCTAATTTCCAAGCTTTTCTTAAATTCTCCTTGTAATTCTCTAAATTCTGAATATAATCTTCTTTACTTCTTGAAGCATTAATTTACACTTTAAAATCTATAAAGGTCCTTTAGCGGTGTGACAGAACAGCAATTCAAAAGGACTGAATCCTGTAGTATCATTATGTGCCAATTGTAAGGCTAACAAGACAAAAGGTAGTTTTTCTTCACAGTCATGTTCAAAGATATTACATAATTTTCTTAAGCAACTTTTTAATGTTTGATGGAAACGTTCTACAATCCCTTGCTACTCTGGGTGATACTGTGTGGAAGTTACAAGTTTGATACCTAGCTCTTTCATTTTTTCTTTGAAATATTTGGACATAAAATTACTGCCAATATCACTTTGAATAATGCAAAGCAAACCATACTTGGAAAAGTAGTTGAACAAGCGTTTAACTAAAGTTTTGCATTGCAGCTTCTTTCTGGGATTGCTTCTGGATAATGGGTTAGTCTGTCAATGATTGTTAATAGATGTATATTCCCTCCTTTACTTCTAGGCAAAGGTCCAACTATATTGATTACTACATTCTCAAGAGGTTCTCCCACTGATGGAATATTACATAAGAGTGCTCTGGGAATTACTTGATTAGGTTTACCAGCAATTTGATATTCGTGACAGCTTGATACATATCTCTCAACGTCACTTTTCATCTTGGGCCAAAAGTAAGTCTTACTTATACATTTGAAAGTTTTATTTACCCGTAAATGTCCTTGATCATCTATAATCTAATTTCAGAATGAATTCACGAAACTTCCTAGGAATTACTAATTATTCTATAACTTCCTCTTTGCTAACTGACTTAGGACGAGCATAACTACACAAAATCTCGTTTTTTAAACAAAAGGTTTCCTTACAAACATTATCCGGATCATCATCTAACTCACTTTCAAAAATTCAAGACAGTGTCACATCCTCTCTCTGCAATTTAATTAGCTCATCTCTGTTCAATATGTTAGTGCCTAAACCATTGCAGTAACTATTACTTGAATCCATTACATCGACTATGTCTACGTCACTACTTTCGACAGCTACACCATCAACTTGGCTAAAAATGTCAACACCGATGGAGTCGGTCTTCTCAGCCCCACACTTGCTAAGATCAACCTCACTGCCTCCATCACATACGTTCGAATCCTCGAACAAATTATGACTGTAGTCTACATCTGTATCTAAACCTGACCTAGTTACTATCATTTCAGGCACTGGAACCTCGCTTAAAATAGGATTTACATATTTGGATATAGTTAAATCATTACCAACAATAATGTCAACGCCGTCTACTGGCAAATAGTCTACAACTGCTAGTTTTACATCTCTTCATAATCCCTGACTTTTCGAATTCATTTTCAACAAAGGACAAACAACGCAATTATTCGAAAACCCACCTAACATAACTTTTTCTTTCGCACTGATTTTTGCCCATGTTGGCAAGCACTCTTTCCTAATAAGGGAAACGGCTGCTCCGGTGTCTCTAAACAAGATATCTTCTCTCGAATCCCCTCCTTCAAGCGAAAAATCCCCGTAAAATTTCTTAGTTTCTTTCATAATGTCATTTCTGCTTTACGAAAGATTATTTTCTCGAGACACTGGTTTCTAGATATTCTTCTTCTCTACTATGCAATTCCTTGCTATATGCCCTTTCTTATTACCTCAATAACAAATTATCTCTGAAGTACTACCTTCTGATTTGCTCTTAAAAAGCGTGGCGGTATGACCTGGTTTTCCATATGTATAACAATTATAATGATAATCTTATTTCCCTGTATTACCTTGTCTATAACAACTCTTACTATATTGCATATTACTAGAAGAGTGATTATTTTTCTTCTTACTATCACTTAAACGATGAATAAGACTGTACTCATCTGCCAACCTTGTCACATCTGTAAAAGATTTTTCACGCCTATCTTCTATATATAGCTTAATGTCTGGAGATAGTTATCTTTGAAGTTTTCTAACAAAACTAAGTTCTTCAGATCATCAAAACTATCTACTTCAGCGAAAGTTACACAATCACAAAATGATCTTTCTAACTACTTTCCGTATTCTACATATGTACTGCTCTAATATCTCTTCAAATTTCTAAATTTCTTACGGTACACCTCTGGTACTAACCTGTATGCACTAAGAACAGTTTTTTCACATTATCATAGTCTTCACTTTCATCCTCAGACATAAAACTTTACACAGAAAGTGCCCTACCACTTCAGACTGACAGTAAATACAAAGTTCACTTGTTTTTGGGACAACCTACTCTGTTCATTAACTTTTCAAAGGTCATGAAATATTTTGTTACATCTTCCTCATCAAACTTTGGAACGAATTTTAACACTACATCCATACCTATATGATCAGGATCATCGTTCAATGATGAATTACTACCCCGTCAGCTACCTGACGCATTACTTCCTGGTCTGATACCTGGCGGATTATTATGAGTATTTGCCTTAAACGAGCGATTTCAAACTCATGCTTACGCTCTCTCTCATATTCTTCCCGTTAGCGGAAAAATGGGGGGTGGTCTACATATGTAAATATAAAATCAATATGTAATGACCACGATCATATCATTAAACCTTGCATTTTAAGTGAAAAGGTAGAGATGGAAAAAATGCATTTTAAATATTTAATAAATTTAAATTTAAATGGTTACACATTTACGAATACATAAATTAAATTTATATAAATTTCACTGTAGCAGCTGGTGGTGGAATGACGTAAACGAGTCTTCGAAATGCACTATAAAAGAGATTTTAAGGTTCACAACTGCGAGGGCTTAACCTTCTTCCTTTCACTCATCCGCTAAAAAATACAAAGTAGAGGAGAATCAACCACGGGAAAAATCAGAACAATAAATACAACACTAACAAAAAATGACTAAAATAAATCAACAAAAATTCAACACTAATCAAAATATCAATTACTGTAATCGCCTGACTAAAATCTACAATTTTCATATAAATCAAAATCTTGAAATCAACGAATCACCGAAAACAGCAATTAACTAATCACGAAATCACTCACGTAAATATTTGCTCAAATCACCACTAAATCACAACAGCTCTCAAATTATCAGTAAAACAACTAGCAAATTTAACGAGTTGTCAAATACTTAAATAAATTTATAGACTGCATAGAAATCACAGGTTCAATCTAGTAAGAATTTAATTAATTAAAATACTTAAAATTATTCTCAAAACACTGGCATATAGAATATGTAACGCAAGAACAAGCATTAAAGCCCCTTATGCTTACCCTGTTGCGATAACAGTTCTGGCGAGTGTGGAAAAAAATCATTCAACAGACGATCATCGCTAAGCAGCGTCCGGATCCCATCCTCGATGAATTAGTGTGCAATTATTTCCATGGTAGAGGAAAAATCCATAATAGTTAATCCAGCGTGTGTATACATCCTAATATCCACTTGAATAATGGAAGAGAGGGAAAGAGAGCTCCTCCTCACTCCCGTGTAAGGTTGCTGAAGACTGTTGCTGTGTGAAAAAACTTCACAACGACGTTAACGGCAGGCAGATATAACTGGATATAACTACTGTATAGTAGTTACTATCTAAAAGCAAAGGGGCAATTAGCGACACTTCTGTATGCCAAATGTATCAATACTTAAATATTCAAATTAATAATTTGAAGTTTTTTCAATCTGCCCCCCGCGGATTTAAATTTAAATTTCTATACAAGACCAGATTGAGCTAGCTGCTTATTCTTCTCAGAACAAACCAAAGCAGCCCCCCGTTGAATTCTTGCAATATTGTCATTAGAAACAACATTAGAATCACTCTGAGGTACAAAATTTAAATCTAACTGATCAATATGAGAATCACTTAACCCATCACCTTTAACCAAAAGAATAACAGACGATATATCCCTAAAAACAACACTTTTATTACCCTTGACCAATTGTACTTGAACAGCCTCACCAAGAGAATTATAAATAACATCAAGAACTCTAGCTAAAGGGTAATTGGGAGCCTTAACCATTGAATCTTTTATCAAGACTATGTCACCTTTTGATATTTTAACGTGCTCCCTAGGGTAATATTTACCTCTGTATTTAGTTGCCTGATCTTGCAATACAAATAAAAATTCATTGTGATAACTATTACGCAATTTCTCTTTAATATGAATTAAACGCCGAAAGTCCTTACCCAAGTCAGAAGAGTCATAATCATCAAGTTGACCTTCGTGATATATACATTCCATAACCTGTGTATCATATCCAAATTTCAAAAACTCTGGTGATAGCACCTGAAAATCATCATTCACATTCTGTTCCCTTAATGCGCCAAGTTCAGAAATGGGTTTCTTATTAGCGTAACATATGCATTGTTTAATTACATGAGAAAATTCCAGAAAATCTAGAATATTATTATGGATTGCTCCCTGTATTAACTTTCTTACCAGACCAACTCCGGACTCTATGATACCTCCAATACCACGATTCAGAGAACTACGAGGATACTGTGAAAATTCAGTGACATCGACACCCCTCTGATTGAAGAATTCCTGCACCTCACTTGCTTTCAGACATTCCTCAATCCATGTGAATGCACCACCAAGATTTGAGCCAGAATCTGAAAATACTTTGTTAGGCAAACCATAGTTGTAAACATGATTTTGAAAAGCCAATAAAAATCCTTTAGAATCAGCTGAAGTCACTATTTCAACATTAATCATGTGAGACCAAATACATTTAAAAATTACCCCATAGGTTTTAACTTTGTCACTTCCATACCTTGTGAAATATGGTCCAAAGTAATCAATGAAACATACAGAAAAAAACCTCTTTATGGGATTCACATTCCACTCTCTATAGTCATTAGCATTAACTTTAACTGGTCTACTATTAAAACGTTTACAGTGGTAACATTCATTCACAACCTTCTTAACTGTTGAAAATCCCTTGAGCAAAAAAAATGCCGGTTTCAATTTATGTAGCACATAGTAAGTACCCGAGTGATTAAACTTCACGTGAGTGTCCATTATCAGTATTCTACCGAAATCGCTATTATTACTAATGAGTATTGGAGTTCTCGACATCATCCCTTTAGACATCTTTCCCATTTTACATTTTACTCTAAGAATACCATCAGTGTCACAAAATACATTCATTCTACTAACTAGCTCAGGAATACACTTTTTTGCTTTCCGTTTTGAAGTGAAAAAATCTTGTAAATCTGGAAAGCAATTCTGTTGATCAAGCTTTAGCAAATCATTACTGCATTTTTTGTAGCTTGCATCTAATAAGGCAATTGACTGCTGGCTCTTAGAATTTATTCTTAATCTTAATTTGTTTATGAAAAGCTTAACTTTCATTAGTACTTTAATTGCTTTGTCAAGTGAAGAATACTTAGTTAAATCAACAACTGTACCAACTGACATATCTTCAACACTTGCCTTATTTACAACCAGCTTCGGTATATCCACATCATTAATCATGCCTGGATTAGGAATTACAAGCCATTCTAGTAAATTTAAATCTTCCCGTAACATCTTGGGTCCGGTCAAGTAACAAGAGTTTCTTAACTTTGAGAAGGATACTAATCTAGTCGTGAAATCTGCAGCATTTTCATTTGATCCTACGTGAGCTAACTTCACCGAGTGTGTAGACTTACAGAGGTCGACAATATTTGCGATTCTATTATTTACATATACACTTCTCTTTTGAAGCTTTGTTCTCAAGTTCTCATAATCAGCTAGCCAACTTAAGGCAATCGTAGAATCTGAAAACAACATTATGTCATTAACTGCAATAGGCACAATACAAGAAGTGAGCATTTTATACAGATCAAAAGCCCTTTGCAATGCATACTCTACTGCTGTGAGTTCGAGTACAGGCATAGTTCGCCCTTTCAGATTTTTATTCAGAATCTTATTATGGGCAGATACGAAGGATACCAACTTTGAATCTCTCTCCTGCAAGTAAATAACACATCCAATAAAGTTTTTACTCGCATCACTCATTACAATTATATCAAAATTAGACTTTCTGCTACCCATATATCTTGGTATCTCTAGCCTTTCACCATTATTGAATTGTGAAGCTATGTTTCTCCATTCATTTAGCTGAGCACCATGAAGAGAAGTATCCCATTTATCTACATAATCAGACTGTAATTGCCTGAGGAAGATCTTACATCTGTTTAAAACAGGCAAGTTAGTATTATTCAAATCAAATATACTCATTACTGAACTCAAAATCTGCCTAAGAGTATTGGCTTCAACATTTAATTTAACACATGTGGCCTTTAGTACATCATTATATCTGTCCCAGCACATGCCAAGAATTTTAACCTCTTGTGGAGTCTCTGTGCCAACTTTACAGTCAATGTCACGCTGAAATTGAGAATAATTAGTAACATACTGCTGCAATGGAAATTTATGCTGCTCAAATATTGTACTGGCTTCCCTGTGAACCATTTCAACTTCATCTTCATCTGCACAACCAATTAGAAAATTATCAACATAACTGCCTTGGAAGATTCTTTTTTTCAATTCCTGAATTTCTTCAGTATCACCATCTGTCTCCAATATTAGCATTTTATAAAGACAGCACTGCAACAGATATGGAGAAACAGACATCCCAAATATTACTCGCTTTGAGCGATACACAACTGGTGTAAAATCTCTAGATTCAACATCCTTAAACCAATAAAAGAGAAATTTTGAGGAATTCTCATCATCAATGGCCAATCTATGAAAGGCTTTTGAAATATCAAATCCAAGTATAAACTTGTCAAACCTCATCATGGTCAATGCATCACTTATTTTAAAATTCTTGTTATAACCTGGGTGAATACATTGATTCAGACTAATGCCTTTACTGCCATCATGTCTTTTTTCTGCAAGATTCGCCATGTAAATAACTCTTACTTTCGTAGTATCTCTTTCTTCTTTAATTACAGGACTGTGGCTAATGAAGAAATATTTTGGAAATTTCCTTTTATATTCTTCAAAATCTTCAACTTTTTCAATGATTCCCAAATCAATTTGTGACTGGAAAACTTCATCAATTCGCTTTAGAACATTACTGTTCATGTATTTCTTCTTCAGACTGCACAGAACCTTGAAAGCAAGTCTCTCATTTGATCCAAGAAGATCTTTATATCTAGTCAACCAAGGAATTGGTACGACATAAAATTTTTCAGAATCTCTGTAAATGTTGCATAAAATAAAATCTGTCACTTCTTGCTCAGTTTCATTAGTAACACATTCAATAGAATCCTCCTCTTCCATATTTATGAATATCTTACAATCATGACCCAACTGAGAATAATCCGCAACCTCTGCTATGTCTGGCAGGCTTTCAAATTTATGTATTCCATCAAGTGTTGGCACTTCATAGTCAAATCCATCAGAATCAATCTCCATAGTGCCAATGTATGAAGTAGTAGATTTTGTTTCTTCAGAAATCTTCCTATGAGACATCAAAGATGTATCTACTGCATCGGAAAGATTCTTTATCCAGTCAGAAATAGAACCAATTAATATTAGTTTATCATTAATTCTGTAAAAAGAAGTCAGTCTGTCTTTTTGACCTAGTACTCCACTCTCCATGCTCATCACACAATGCCAATCCTTTGCACCTATCAGTAGCTTTATATCATCAATGTCATGAATTCTGTTTACACCATTGAATTTATCATAAGCAACCTCTTTACCATTCTGCCTTAGCAGTTCTATTAATTTATACATATGAGGAGCTTTCATCTGAATTTTAATCTTAGGAATACAAATACAAGTAATTTCATAACTTACATCACCAATCTTAAAAGGAAAACTCACTGACTTGGTACAAATCTTTTGATTAGTATTAATGCCCTTGATAATCAAATGTATCTTAGGATCTACTACCTTCAAGTTCAAAAAATCTGCTAAACTTTCCTCAATAAAGGAATTCTGGACACCCGAATCCAAAACTGTATCCACTTTAACACGATCATATTCAGTCGTCACTGTTAGTAATGGTAATAAAGAATCAACAATATCCAAATGACTAGATGCTGTAACAGTTGATGGTATTTCATTAACACTCTCGACAACATTAACCACCTTTGTGGTAGTTTGCTTACTATTACTAGAATCTGTTGGCTTTGAACTACACAAAAAACTCCAGTGTTTACCCTTTTTGCATTTGAAGCATACACCTGACGTCTGAAATCTGCACTCATTACTATTATGACCTGCTTTTAAGCATTTAAAGCACTTGTGCAATTCTTTCAATCGCTTTATTTTATCAGATACTTCCAAGTACTTTGTACAACTGGCAATTTTGTGATCTTTAGCATTACAAAGCATACATAAACTCCTGGTTAAACTAGTATTCAAACTAGTAGCCAACACTGCGGTTTTACATGGACTTTCTTTACTAATGTTTAATTGAGCGTTATACCTGCTGCAAGCTTCCAAAAATTTACCAGTGACCTCATCTAAAGTAGGATGAGACTTATTTGTGATCGCAACTATGATATCTTGAAATTTAGTAGGCAATGAAGACCACACAAAATAAAGCATAACAGTGTCCAAATCAATAGCATTATCTATCACTGCATCAATCAGCTTCTTAATATGAGCATAAAAAATATATGGATCATCCTTGCCCCAAACAAACCTCAAGTCAGTTAACTATTTAATGAGGACAAACTTCTGAGGCATTTCATCAGCAAATGCTGCGATCAAAGTTTGTTTAGCCTGACCAAAAGTTTGCTGGGACACCTTTATAGAACTAATCATAGCCTTTGCTCTACTATGACATTGCTGCTCAAGTAAATTATACCTCTCGACTTCATTTAAATTATACGGAGCAGTCAAGTGTTCAAAAACTTCAAAAAATCGCTTACATGTAAATTTATCTTCCTTAGAATCTGCATAATACCGAGGCAAATTCAACTTGGGCAAATCAATTTTAGTTCTGCAAGGAGTTTTATTATCAATCTGTACGGAGAGATTATCAAGTCGAGATTGCATTTTGTTTGACAGTAATTTAATTTTACGATGATATTCCTCACATTCAGAATCCTGCCTATCAAAATCCTCCTGCGGAACTAAGGAGTCCAGTCTAACTTTAGTCAAGATCAAATCATCCAAGGTCTGCAATCTTTGACTGTAATCACTCAGAAAACTCAATTCTGTTTGTAATTCAGCTTTATCTAAAGAATCAACAGCATTACACAATTTAGTATACAATACACTAACCTTACGGCGTATAGTAGTACGTTCACGCTTTTCCGATTCCGCCATCTTTAACTAACAGAAAACACCGCACAAATCAACTTTCAAATAGAAAATTAACAAGTATAACGCGAGAGGATGGGGACCCGGACACCGCCCAACTAGAAACGACCAACATTCCACACCAGTGCTTAAAAATATTAATCCAAAAGTTCGAAGGACCAAGCGGAAAAATGGGGGGTGGTCTACATATGTAAATATAAAATCAATATGTAATGACCACGATCATATCATTAAACCTTGCATTTTAAGTGAAAAGGTAGAGATGGAAAAAATGCATTTTAAATATTTAATAAATTTAAATTTAAATGGTTACACATTTACGAATACATAAATTAAATTTATATAAATTTCACTGTAGCAGCTGGTGGTGGAATGACGTAAACGAGTCTTCGAAATGCACTATAAAAGAGATTTTAAGGTTCACAACTGCGAGGGCTTAACCTTCTTCCTTTCACTCATCCGCTAAAAAATACAAAGTAGAGGAGAATCAACCACGGGAAAAATCAGAACAATAAATACAACACTAACAAAAAATGACTAAAATAAATCAACAAAAATTCAACACTAATCAAAATATCAATTACTGTAATCGCCTGACTAAAATCTACAATTTTCATATAAATCAAAATCTTGAAATCAACGAATCACCGAAAACAGCAATTAACTAATCACGAAATCACTCACGTAAATATTTGCTCAAATCACCACTAAATCACAACAGCTCTCAAATTATCAGTAAAACAACTAGCAAATTTAACGAGTTGTCAAATACTTAAATAAATTTATAGACTGCATAGAAATCACAGGTTCAATCTAGTAAGAATTTAATTAATTAAAATACTTAAAATTATTCTCAAAACACTGGCATATAGAATATGTAACGCAAGAACAAGCATTAAAGCCCCTTATGCTTACCCTGTTGCGATAACAGTTCTGGCGAGTGTGGAAAAAAATCATTCAACAGACGATCATCGCTAAGCAGCGTCCGGATCCCATCCTCGATGAATTAGTGTGCAATTATTTCCATGGTAGAGGAAAAATCCATAATAGTTAATCCAGCGTGTGTATACATCCTAATATCCACTTGAATAATGGAAGAGAGGGAAAGAGAGCTCCTCCTCACTCCCGTGTAAGGTTGCTGAAGACTGTTGCTGTGTGAAAAAACTTCACAACGACGTTAACGGCAGGCAGATATAACTGGATATAACTACTGTATAGTAGTTACTATCTAAAAGCAAAGGGGCAATTAGCGACACTTCTGTATGCCAAATGTATCAATACTTAAATATTCAAATTAATAATTTGAAGTTTTTTCAATCCGTTGTCTATAATTTTTTTCTCTTCCAGCTGCTCTTTGGTCTCTCTCAAACACTTCCTGCTCTCTCTTAAAAACTTACTCACGGAGAGTATCGCTATCTAGACCAAGAAGTTTACCTGAAGTATCAAATCTTTCGTAATCTCACTCATTCTGTGTTTTTCTATATTATCTGTTTCAATTGGTTACGTTGTTGAAAATCCTGTCACGGTCGCCAACTGTTACAATCCTAAAATCGTTATAGGTTCTTTTAATAAGCAAAATAAATATCAACAACACCGATTGAAACTAGGGATATGAATATAAAAAGAAACACACGAAAAAAACATAATGTTTATTCACATACTTTCAAAGAAAACTAATGTTACTTCTCCGGTTAATTTGACTGACAAACCAAACCAATCAAAACACCAACAGAATGAATGAATGAATGAATGATTTAAAGTTTTCAGGCATCCTGACATCTAAGGTCATTGACGCCGATGAAAGAAGAACAATCAATAAGGTAGAAATACTTAAGAATAGTTTTCTGCAGTTGCTGAAACGATACTGGTACGGAAACTTCAGGCTTGAGAACGTTGCAGAAGGTCGGGTGAAGTTCAGATGAAACTAGCACGATGACCGGATTCAAAGACGTCACAAAAAGGGTAGCATCAAGATGGGACATCAGAGGTCTTCTTCCAAGAATTCGATGATACTGTTGAATTAAGGCTTGAAAACGTTGCAGGAGGGCTACTGAAGTTCAGATGAAACTGGCACGATGATTGGATTCAAAGACGTCACAAAAGGGGTGGCATCAAGAAGGGACATCTGAGATCTTCTTCCAAGGATTCGATGATACTGTTGAACGAAGGCAGGCTGCAGGCAGTATTGGCTATTTCTTGTTACAAGCAGGGAGGGCTCGCTGCTTCCATTTCTCTTCTTCTGGGCCATAGCAAGATCTTTTGGAGATGGGCTTTTGTTTTCTGAAGGGAAGGTTAGAATCTGGCCCTATTAGACTTTTGGTCTTCTCTGTTTCTTATCTCACTAGGATTTGTATCTTATTTGCTGCAAACATAGTTGCTCTCTTGCCTTATGTCCTGT